>NW_015175971.1:2828855-2878855 GCF_001447785.1 Gekko japonicus | reverse complement strand
GTGGGTGTGGCCTAATGTGCTAATGAGCGGTGCTGTCAGGGGTGTGGCCCAATATGCTAATGAGTTTCTGCTGTGGGGTGTGGCCTATTATGCTAATGAGTTCCTGCTGGGCTTTTTCTACAAAAAGAGCCCTGGTTAGCAGAGTGCTTAAATAGAGCTACAGACGCAGCAGCGTTAGTTTACCAGGTTACCCAGCTTACAAAGCCACACAGAGCTATGTTGCAAATTGAACAGAGAAATACTCTCTTTATCTGAGAAGTACACTTTGGATAGGAAAGAGCAGGGACAGGACAGAGTACTAACTCACTAGCTAAAGGATGGAGGTGGATGGCGAGAGGCCCGTCTGCCTCATGGTGCCAAGAGAGGACCGCATGTTGTCTCTCTTGGTGCGTGCAGGAAGAGAGCTTGTCTTCATCTGTGAGAGAGAAGAAGGAAGGGGAAATGGTCCCTGAGAACACAGTCTATGTTTCAAAGGGGACAGTGGCAGAAGAGTAAACACAGGAGGAGGAGGAAGAAGAAAAAGGAGGAGGGGGGGAGGAGAAGGAGGAGGAGAAGAAGAAGAGGAGGAGGAGGAGGAGGAGGAGATTGGATTTATAACCGGCCCTTCACTCAGAGTCTCAGAGCGGCTTACAATCTCCTTTCCCTTCCCCTCCCCACAACAGACACCCTGTGAGGTAGGTGGGGCTGAGAGAGCTCTGACAGAAACTGCTCTTTCAAGGACAGCTCGGACAGAACTACGGCTTGCCCAAGGTCATCCAGCAGCTGCGAGTGGAAGAGTGGGGAATCAAACCCGGCCCTCCCAGATTAGAGTCCGCGCACTTCACCACTGCACCAAACTGGAAGAAAGCTCAGTGTGCCTATCTAGCTATCCAGTCTCTCTTGCCACGAAGTCTGGAGACACAGGGACACTGCGCCTGGAACTCCCAGCACAGGAGATGCCGGGGATTGAACCTGGGGCCTCCGGCACACAAAGCAGATGCTCTTCCGCTGAGCCACACCCCGTCCTTCAAACACTAGCCATCCGATGGTAGGCTTTTGATCAGCTTAGCGATTATTATAGGCAGGGCTTTTTTTGTAGAAAAAGTCCAGCAGGAACTCATTAGCATAATAGGCCACACCCAGAAGCAGAAACTCATTAGCATATTAGGCCACACCCCTGACTGCACTGCTCATTAGCATATTAAGCCGCATTCCCATGTTACCAGAAGTGTGGTCATCCAGCCACACCCACCTTTTGCTTGTTATTCTGTTTACCTTGTTTGTTGTCCAAACCCAGGGCCTTTTTTTGTAGCAGGAACTCCTTTGCATGTTAGGCCACACACCCCTAATGTAGCCAATCCTAATGAGTTTCTGCTGTTGGGTGTGGCCTATTATGCTAATGAGTTCCTGCTGGGCGTGGCCAACTCGGGAGCCAGCCGGAACTCCATTCCTGTGCGTTCCTGCCCCAAAATAGCCCTGATTATAGGCCGATGATACCACAGACCCAGTCTTGGACAGGTAAATGCAATGCAACAATGAACCAAAAAAGGGGGGGGACTTTTTGGAGGCTCTCCAGGAAACGGCCAGTTGACATGATTTCCTGGATCGGCTCCACTCTCATTCGTCAACTATGCTCTGTTCCCCCAAGGCAACCGTTGCATAATGTGGATTGCAAAATGATTACAATACTTACTGATTCGAGCTTGGGGGGGATGGGGGAACGAGCCAGTGGGGACGACCGCGGAGCACCGCTTTTATTAACGTGCCGTTATTTCTGAATTCCACTGACCGTGAAGAGTCTCGGGTTACTCGCCCACAAAATACAGCTGTTGCCCCTTGAGCAGAGCCGGCCCTTCCAGCTGCTTTCTTTATGGCTTCGCAGCTTTAATTTTAGTTTTCCATGGCAGATGTGATGACACATCAGGATTTTCTGGAGTTCAGGTGCTGCTTGTGGGAATGTCCGTGCTCACGATTCCCACCGGGGGCCTCTGCTTTCCCTTGGGCCCGGCTCGAGTTTTCCTGCTCTTTTCGTTTCTCGCCTTCTCGGAGGCGTTTCTTCTCCTTCTCCCTCCTTGCTTTCAATGAAACCTGGACATCATCTGTATGTAATTTTGAGGTGCCGTGCTGGACTCCAGAGATACCCTTGTTGAAAAGCCTTGTGCCCTTCTTAGAAAGCGATGCTGAGATAAGTTGCAGGCTGGGAGTCTGTTTGCTGGCTCTGGTAGATTCTCCTAATACAAAACAGAAGCCCGGTGGCACTTTAAAGGCTGACAATATTTAAGCACTTAAGAACATAAGCATGCTGAAAGGGCAACCAGGATATTGGAGGTTTTCAGACAGAGGCTAGATGGCCACCTGACAGCAATGCTGATTGTGTGAACTTAGGCAGATCGCGAGAAGGGAGGGCAGGAAAGTTTGCATCAGTGCTTGGTTCTCGTGGCCCTTTCTTACACGCCCAGGGAGATGCCGATTGCCACTTTGGGGTCAGGAAGCCATTTTTATCTAGGCCAGTTTTGCCGGGGATCTTGGAGGGTCATCTTCTTGGGCATAGAACAGTGGTCACTGCAGATGTGGAGGGGGAGGTATTCGTGAATTTCCCGCATTGTGCAGGGGGTTGGACTAGATGACCCTGGAGGTCCCTTCCAGCTCTATGATTCTGTGATCACACCCATGGTCCATCCAAGAACATCACATCAGTGGCCCATCTAGTCCGGCTTTCTGTTCGGCTTGGAAGAAACTTACAGAGGGGTCGCCATGTTAGTTCGTCGTAGCGAAATAAAACAGGAGTCCAGTGGCATCCGGAGCACTTCGCTCTGGCTCACAAAAGCCCATACTGAAAGGGCAACTAGGATGATTAAGAACATCAAACCAATGGTCCATCTAAGAATATCACACCAGTAGTCCATCTAGTCCAGCTTTCTGTCTCACATAGTGGCCAACTAGTTCTTTTGCCAGTCCAGCCACAGGGCATAGAGGCCGCGGCCTTCATTAGAACATAAGAAGAGCCCTGCTGGATCAGACCAGTGGTCCATCTAGTCCAGTGTCCTGTCTCACACAGTGGCTAGCCAGTTATTCTGGAGGGCCAACAACAGGGCATAGAGGCCGAGGCTTTCCCCTGGAGTTGCTTCCAAGACTGGTATTCAAAGGTTTGCTGCCTCAGAATATGGAGGTTTCCTTTACTCACCATGGCTAGTAGCCACCGATAGACCAGTCCTTCATGAATCTATCTAATCCCCTTTAAAGCTGTTTATTCCTGTGTGGCTGTCACAATATACTCTGGCAGCAAATTCCACATTTTAATCACTCTCTGGGTGCGTTCAGACGGGGTGTTTCAGCCGGCATAAACTGTACCAGTTGGAACCGGTGCAGTTTATGCCGGCTGAAACGCAATCACATTTACCTCCTGTCTGCGGAGCCCATCGCTGTATGCCCATTCACACACAGCATGCGCATAGGCAGCCATCCACAGAATGGCGATTTTCACGCATGTGCAAAACACTCCGTCTTACATTTAAAGTTTAAAGGTAAGGACTTACCTTTAAAGTTTAAAGAGCAAAGTGGCCTCCCTGAGGTCCCGGACTCCTCTAAAAGTTAAACTAAGGACCTTTTCTTTTTCTTTTTAAACAAACGCTGGGGCGAAGCTTCGCCCAAGCGCATATCGCCGACCTAAAAAAAAATGGCGGGCGAACTGAAGTAGCTCTACAACGGTGGAGAGCGATCAGATGGAGGGTAAAGCGATTACAACCGTTGCACTCAGGATACCACCACTTGGGGACCTAGTGGCAGAATACAACGGTTTAAAGCTCTTTGCAGTGGTTAGGGACGGAAGGCAGATGTTCGCCGTGTGAACACCGGTAAGTACACCGATTCCAACCGGCACCTATACCGTTGCAAATGCCCCGTCTGAACGCACCCTCTGTGTAAAGTAGTATTTCCTTTTGTCCAACTCCTGAACCTACTGTCCATCAACGTCTTTGGGTGCCCCCGAGTTCTAGTATCTGGGGAGAGGGAGAAAAAGTTCTTTCTGTCTACTCTCTCTACCCTGTACATAATTTTATAAACCTCTTTCATGTCCTCCCTTAATTGGCCTTTTTTTCTAAATAGAGGAAGTGGTTGGCCACTGTGTGAAGTAGGACACTGGACTAGATGGACCACTGGTCTGATCCAGCAGGGCTCTTCTTATGTTCTTATGAAGGCCTCAGCTTCTATGTTCTCTGGTTGGACTGTGTGAGATAGGAAACCTAGTTTTCAGTCCAGTCCAGGTGGATGCATTGTCCTGTCCCATTCCCAGTGCTGATTTCTTCATGCCTACTACCCCACTGCATATCACGCCTAATCCAATCATGCCTGCAAATCTGCATTTAACTGTTACTGTCTTTCGGCATCTGAATTCTCTTCACTCTCCAATATATAGGACGGATGGACTCACATTCTAGCTATATCTGAAGAAATGAACAGTGACTCATATTCTGCCACAAATTTCATTAGTCTTTCAGGTGCTACTGGACTCTTGCTCTTTTCTGCTGCTACAGACAGACTAAGGCTGCGGTCACATGTGCCAGTTGAAGCGGAGGGGAAGCGATGCTATTTCCTCCAGGGGCTCTTTTTGTAGAAAAAGCCCAGCAGGAACTCATTAGCATAATAGGCCACACCCAACAGCAGGAACTTATTAGCATATTGGGCCACACCCCTGACAGCACAGCTCATTAGCACATTAGGCCGCACCCCTACGTTACCAGAAGTGTGGTCATCCAGCAACACCCACCTTTTGCTTGTTATTCTGTTTACCTTGTCTGTTGTCAAAAGCCAGGGCCTTTTTTGGTAGCAGGGACTCCTTTGCATGTTAGGCCACACACCCCTAATGTAGCCAATCCTAATGAGTTTCTGCTGTTGGGTGTGGCCTATCATGCTAACGAGTTCCTGCTGGGCGTGGCCAACTCCGGAGCCAGCCGGAACTCCGTTCCTGTGCGTTCCTGCCCCAAAATAGCCCTGCTCCAGACCAATTTGACACGCAGTTGCGAGATCACACATCCCTTTGTAGCTGTGGGCCCTGCCCATCACTTTGTGATCAGACCCAACTGCGGGTGAGTCTGGGTTTTTTTTGCTGTTTGTTTCCCATGCACATAACTGGGGAAACACACCTCCGCACTGAGGGCCCTCTATGGAGTACGCGCATACTGAGAAGGGGGGCGGAAACGGCACTGAGCCGGGATGACCTGATCAGACCATACCGACGGCATGAGACGGTGCTTGCCCAATCAGACGGGGAAAGTCCGTCTGTGGCCTGTTGGAACCCATTAGAACCAGACTTTCCTCTGTGTCTTTTAACTCCGCCTCTGTGGCGGAGCAGCACGGGTTGCCGACAACTGCGGGGCGCTTCCCAGATGTTGCTGTCTGATCACGCCCTTTAGATCCGTCAGGCATTCGCACCTATGTTGGATCTTAAGGCGCGTGGGATCACAGCCTAACACGGCTACCCATCTTAATCTACAAGCATGGATGGCTTCAAGAGGGGATTGGATAAAGAACTGGAGCAGGGGTCTATCAGTGGCTATTAGCCACAAGGTGTAGACAGGAACTCTCGGTCTGGGGCAAGGGATGCTCTGTATTCTCAGTGCTCGGGGGGGGGGGTCAACAGTGGGAGGGCTCCTAGTGTCCTGGCCCTGCTGCTGGACCTCCTGATGGCACCTGGTGTTTTTGGCCACTGTGTGACAGAGTGCTGGACTGGATGGGCCATTGGCCTGATCCAACATTGGCTTCTCTTGTGTTCTTATTTCTGGGGCAGTGGCTCTTAGCCACAAAGTATAGATAGGGACTCTCGGTCTGGGGCAAGTGATGCTCTGTCTTCTTGGTGCTTGGGGGGGGGGGAGCAACAGTGGGAGGGCTTCTAGTGTCCTGGCCCCACTGCCGGACCTCCTGATGGCACCTGGGTTTTGGTCACTGCACGACACAGAGTGTTGGACTGGATGGGCCTTTGGCCTGATCCAGCATTGGCTTCTCTTACGTTCTTATGATCTAAAGTCACAACCGTCATGGGTAGTGCGTCTTATTTTGCCGACTACGAACTTTCTCGGGCCCGTTCTCTTCTTTTCGACCCAAGACAGGCAAGGTTTTTTTTTTTTTTAAAATGGCTGAACCATATGCATGCAGCTGAGTGATAAATCATTCATGGAAGGTTTTTTTAAAAAAAGAAAAAAAAAATGCATACTTGGAAGTACTGAACAGCAGACGGCCCCTTGGGGGGGGAAAAAGGGGGCTTGGTGTGGCGGGGGGGGGGGGGGGGGGGGCGGCTTCCAACCTCTGCCTACGAATGAACCGACGGTTCTTGTCGATTCCGGGAGGGTCCAGCTGAAAGAAGCTGCCGACCAAAACAGGGGAGGGTTGCGGAAGCCAGGGAGAGAAATAGGGTTGCCAGCCTCCAGGTAGTCACTGGAGATCTCCCGGTATTACAGCTGGTCTCCAGGTAGCAGGGAATCAGTTTCCCCGGAGAAAACGGCTGCTTTGGAAGGTGGACTCTATTTATTTATTTATTTACTTACTTCAATTTCTATCCCGCCCTCCCCGCACGCAGGCTCAGGGCGGCTTACAAGGCACGAAGTGCTATAAAACAGATACATAAAAACAACAAAAGTTAAAAACAATTCACATCTTTCGAGATACATGGAGGACTAGCTTACATACTCTCCATTACATGTCAGGAAGGTGTCCAAGATCAAGATCAGAAAGGGGGGACGGCACGAAGCTTGATGTTCCGATTTCTCATTGGCCTGCCCCAACAGTCCTGCTCCACATATATGCGGTGGTGGTAGTGGTGGCGGCGGCCCCTACTCAAAAGCCTGGCAGAAGAGCTCCGTCTTGCAGGCTCTGCGGAACTGAGCTCTATGGCATTACATCCCACTGAGGTCCCTCCCCTCCCCAAGCCCCGCCCTCTGCAGGCTCCACCCCCAAACCTCCAGGTATTCCACAACCCAGACCTGGAAACCCTAAAATTATTGGAGAATTGGGGAAGGAGCCTGGGGAAAGTAAGGGTTTGGGGAGGGGGAGGAGGGGAAGACAGCCAGTTTGGTGTCGTCGTTCAGTGCATGGACTCTAATCTGGGAGGACCGGGTTTGATTCCCCACTCCTCCACTTGCAGCTGCTGGATGACCTTGGGCAAGCCATAGTTCTGTCAGAGCTGTTCTTGAAAAAGAGTGCCAGTTTGGTGTAGTGGTTAAGTGCGTGGACTCTAATCTGGGAGGACCGGGTTTGATTCCCCACTCCTCCACTTGCAGCTGCTGGATGACCTTGGGCAAGCCGTAGTTCTGTCAGAGCTGCTCTCTCAAGGGCAGCCCTCGAAAGAGCTCTCTCAGCCCCGCCTAACTTTATTATTTTTAAAAAATTAAATTACTCCATTTTTAATGTGGCACACCCATGCCACTATGCAATTAATTGGGGAACATCATTCAGCATCGTATTTACAATTCCTTATTTGCATCAACAGCAACACCCTGTGAAGCTAGTTCTGGCCATTCCGTCCTTCTGTCCTATGAACTGTGACCACGTTGGCATCATGTCAGGGAGCCACATTCTGCCCTTGGGCTTGGAAACTTCAGAATGAATTTGATCCAGGTTGTAATCAATGTCTGGAATAAGCACTGCCTCCATGATAGATAGCGGGGTGAGCCGGCCTCCACACATCTTTACAAATTCAATGAAGCCTTGACAGGTCACTTCACATTCACCAAGTCCCATGGAAGTTAGATTCTTACAGCTCCGCCTACCTCGCAGGGTGTCTGTTGTGGGGAGGGGAAGGGGAAGGAGTTTGTAAGCCGCTCTGAGACTCCCTTGGGTAGTGAAGGGTGGGGTATAAATCTAATCTCCTCCTCCTCATAAGAACATAAGAGACGCCAAGGTTGGATCAGGCCAATGGCCCATCCAGTCCAACACTCTGTGTCACACAGTGGCCAGAAATACCAGTGCCATCAGGAGGTCTACCGGTGGGGCCAGGACAATAGAAGCCCTCCCACTGTTGACCCCCCAAGCACCAAGAAGACAGAGCATCACTTGCCTCAGAGCCCCTATCTATACCTTGTGGCTAATAGCCACTGAGGGACCTCTGCTCAATATGCTTATCTAATTCCCTTTTGAAGCCATCCATGCTTGTAGCCGCCACCACTTCCTGTGGCAGTGAATTCCTCCTCCTCCTCCTGCATGGTGTAATGCCACAGATTCCATCCTGCAAAGCAGTCATTTTCTCCAGGGGGAACTGATCTCTGTGATAGTTCCCCCTGGAGATAGTTGTGACCAGTGTTCCCTCTAAGCTGAGTTAGTGTGAGCCAGCTCACAGTTTTTTAGCCTCCGGCTCACCCATTTTTGTCCTAGCTCAGGAAGGAGGGCTCCAGAGCAAACTAACTGTTGCAGCAGCCAAATCGCCTGCTCACAACTTTCATGCCAGCAGCTCACAGAGTTGGATTTTTTTGCTCACGAGACTCCACAGTTTAGAGGGAACATCGGTTGTGATTCTGGGAGATCACCAGGCCTGAGCTGGAGGTTGGCAGCCCTAGGTTCCTGCCACTTTGCATCGCTGTAATTCTGGGAGGTCACCAGGTCTGGAGGCGCGCGTTCTGCCACTGTCACTTGGAAGCGACATCGGCACGTCGGCGACGTCAGGGGTGACGCTTGGCTTTTTGGGCAGACTCTTGGTAAAAATGGCCTCAAACCTCGAGAGTTTTCACAAAGAGCAGAGCGTCGCCCCCCCCATGTCACCGATGTGTTGACATCACTTCTGAGTGACATCAGCCTGTTGTGCACGGTGTCAGGGATGGGGGGAATTTCCTCCCACCGGCCAGGTAAAAAAAAGGTAAAGGTCCCCTTGCTCGAAAGCCAGTCGAGTCCGACTCTAGGGTTGCAGTGCTCATCTCCGTTTCAAAGCCGAAGAGCCAGCGCTGTCCGAAGACGTTTCCGTGGTCATGTGGCCGGTATGACTAAACACCAAGGCGCACGGAACGCTGTTTACCTTCCCACCGAAGTGGTCCCTATTTATCTACTTGCAGTTTCTTGCTTTCGAACTGCTAGGTTGGCAGGAGCTGGAACTAGAGACGGGAGCTCACTCGGTCATGTGGCACACTCGGGTCTCAAACCGCTGAACTACTGACCTTTCACGGTCTGCAGTTCAGCGTCTTAACCACTTGAGCCACCGCAGCTCCTACCAGCCAGGTAGGAACCCGCAAAAGTGCGGGATCCCTTGTCCCCTTCTTTGGGAATGGGAACTCTAGCTGGGGATTTGGGTAGGGGAAGGACTTCAACAGGGTATAATTCCATACCGTCCGTCTTCCAAAGCAGCTGCTTTCTCCAGGGGGAACAGATCTCTGTAGTCTGGGGGTTACTTATACTTCTGGGAGATCTCCAGGCCCCACCTGGAGGCTGGGAGCCCTACTTATGACCAATGCTCCCTCTAAGCCGTGGAGTCTTGTGAGCAAAAATTCTACTTTGTGAGCCTCTGGCATTAAAGCCCTGAGTGAGCCATTTGGCTGCTGCATAAATTAGTTTGCTCTGGAGGCGTCGTTCCTGAGCTAAGAGAAAAATGTGTGAGCCGGAGGCTAAAAAATGGTGAGCTGGCTCACACTAACTCAGCTTAGAGGGAACACTGCTTATGACCTACCATCCCTATGGAGTGTCATGACCCATGTGACCCCTGCTTTAGAGGCAGGGCAAGAGTGCCATGTGCTAGATGGAAACGCTGAAAGGGGGGGAAATATGAGTCTCGCTTGCAACATGGGAAGGAGGGGAGTCTGCAGAATTGGATTGTTAAAGCGGTCACTGAAGATTACCTAACAAAATGGGTTCCCCTATTTTTAGTTCTGTATCATCATCGTTATTGGGATACACAGATAGATAAAAATGCTTGCCGCCGGCTGACTCACAGGGAGATTAAAAAAATATCTTATGGTACTTGCACATGACCCAGAAACCTGAAATGTGGGTCATTGTGAGTAGCCCAATACACCCCGATTATTAATTTTGAAAAAAAGAACAGTTGGAGGTCTCCCCCTTCAATAGGGATGCCGGCCTCCAGGTGGGACCTGGGGATCCCCTGGCTTTACCTTCAGACACTGGATTAACAACATTAATCACCCAAAGAGTGATGAACACGTGGGATTCACTGCCACAGGAGGTGGCGGCGGCTAGAAGCATGGACGGCTTCAAGAGGGAGTTAGAGAAACGTATGGAGCAGAAGTCCATCTGTGGCTATTAGCCACAAGGTATAGCTCAAGTGGTTAAGACGCTGAACTGCAGGCTGTGGAAGGTCGGTAGTTCAGCAGTTCGAGACCCGAGTGTGCCGCATGATGGAGTGAGCTCCCGTCTCTAGTTCCAGCTACTGCCAACCTAGCAGTTCGAAAGCAAGAAATTGCAAGTAGATAAATAGGTACCACTACAGTGGGAACACTTTTATCATTCTCGTTTATCATTTTGAGCTGGCTAAAAAGGCTGCAGATTTGCAGTTTCAGGTAACTCCTGGCATCTCCAGTTAAATAAAATGAGACTCCAGTGGCACCTTAAAGTAAAGGTAAAGGTTCCCTTGCTCGAAAGCCAGTCGGGTCCGACTCTAGGCTTGCAGTGCTCATCTCCGTTTCAAAGCCGAAGAGCCAGCGCTGTCCGAAGACGTTTCCGTGGTCATGTGGCCGGCATGACTAAACACCAAGGCGCACGGAACGCTGTTACCTTCCCACCAAAGTGGTACCTATTTATCTACTTGCAATTTCTTGCTTTCGAACTGCTAGGTTGGGGGGAGCTGGAACTAGAGACGGGAGCTCACTCCGTCATGCGGCACCCGGGTCTCGAACTGCTGAACTACTGACCTTCCACAGCCTGCCGTTCAGCGTTTTAACCACTTGAGCCTCCGCAGCTCCTAGTGGCACCTTAGAGACTAACAAAATTCATTCCACCTTATATTTTCACAAAAGGTGATCATAGAATAAATTTCCTTAGTTTCTAACCCCCTCTTTTATATTGTGCCTACAGGCTAACACAGCTGGTGGTGAAAAGTGCCGTCAAGTCACAAGAAGTCACACAACATAACACAGCTGGTGGTGGAAAGTTCCCTGAAGTACAGGATTTTCAAGGCAAGAGGCAGTGGTTTGCCATTTCCTGCCATTACATAGTGACTCTGGACTTCATCGGTGGTCTCCCGTCCAAGTGCTAACCAGGGCTGACCCTGCTTAGCTTCTGAAAGTTGATGAAATTGGGGTCGTCTGGACTATCTGTCAGCTATGCTGCCATGGGGGTGGGGAGGTAAGTTGTCTTCTAGTGGCCAGTGCATTCCTTCTGTGCTTCTTTGCTGCTGTAACACTTATCTACAAATTCTGCAGGGGGTGATGTTGATGTCTGGGTTTCTCAGGAACCATGGGAGAGAGTTTGGTTCCCAGCTTCAGCGCTAAACAGCCGGAGCTCTTTCTCCCACGCGCAGGAGTATGGCTAATTGGCCAGGGCAGTGGGGGGTGCATGCGAATACCCTATATCCTATTATGCCCTATGGGCAGCCGTCATTCTTAACAGTGCCTATGTTAATGCATCTATAGCTCTTCCATAAAGTATTACCTTTCCTGATAAGCGTGTACTACGTTGTTGGCTGTGGGTTCTGACACTATCCAGATCAAGGCAAGAGATGAGCAGAGGTGGTTTGCCATTGCCTTCCTCTGCTTAGTGACCCTGGACTTCCTTGGTGGTCTCCCATCCATGTTCTAACCAGGACCGACCCAGCTTAGCTTCAAAGATGTGACAGAAGATCCAAGTCAGAGCCTGAGCTTGCAGGAATCAAAGTTCGCTTTGTCAGAGTGAGCTTTGACTCATGAAAGCTCAAAACCTAGAATATCTCGTTGGCCTTGAAGGTGCTACTGGACTCAGATTTTGTTTGGCTGCTATGGACTACCATGCCTACCTACCTGAAATTATCTTCATGGAAAGGTGTAATCGTAGAATCATAGATTTGGAAGGGATCTCCAGGGTCATCTCATCCAACCCGCTGCACAATAATGCAGGAAATTCACAAATACCTCCCCTCCACTCCCAGTGACCTCTGCTCCATGCCCAGAAGATGGCAAAAAGAGAGAGAAAAAAACCCCTCCAGGATCCATGGCCAAACTGTCCTGGAGATGCAGAATTCCATGCCCTCCACAATGTCCATCAAATGGGAGTCCCTTTGATTGACAGGGGACAATCATTTCGTAGAAAAAGAGGTGCAGGAGTTCATTAGCATACCTCATTAGCATACCTCATTAGCATTAGGCACCACTGGACTCTTTTGGATTGCTAGCTATGGGGGGGGGGGCATACAGACCTGTCCTCGCAGAGGAGGGAGAGCTTGTACCTGAATAAACCTTGGTCTTAAAGGTGCCACTGGACTGTTTTGGGCTGGGAGGGCTCTGCAACTTACCTGGCAGCTTCTTGCTCTGACTGAGGGCTGCTGGGAGCAGGGGGTGGGGCTTGTTGCATATGCCCACCCCCTGGGCTCTTTACTGCCGGAGCTCCGCTCCTGTGCGCTCCTGCAGGAAATGACCCCTGGCCATAAGTAAGTACTAAGGCTAACTCTGGCTTGCCTTCCTTGGCAGCCCTGGCCATGAGAGAGGGAGAGTGAGGACCATGCTTCCTGCAGATGGACTCTCTGTTGGAGTGAGCGACTCAGCATGCCTGGACATTGGGGGGCGCTACATCACTCTAAGGGTGTATAGGGGTTATCTCCTTGAACGGGAAGCCTCTCTTCGTCTTAACCTGAGAGCTGCCCCCTCCTCTCAATTGTTACCAGTCAGACTCCTTCTCTCGCTGAGGGGCAATTTATAGCTAGAAAGCCATAAACATCCTTCCCAATATATCATCTCAAATATCATGATACACTGCCTGGCCCAAAATGACACAAAATGGATGCCCGCCAGAAACAAGCTTGGACATGTAGTTTAGAAGTGTGAGTAAGTGCAGCTGGCTAACGAATGACCTCCTCCCCACCCTAGAGAGGTGCATAATATAGGACAACGGGTCTCCAAAGAACCTATTGCCCCACCATGGACTAACCTCATCAACATGCACCATTTACCCTAATTAAGCAACACTTAATTCTATTCACCAAACCTGGTAGCTTTTCCCATCTGGTACTTACAGGATCATCAAGCCCCATTCACATCTATAGTCCACCTCAGGTGAACCCATCAAATCTCTCTCAAATCATTGTCCACCTCAGAAAAACCCATGAAGTTATTGTTTTTCAGGCAAATGGGGGGGGGCAACAGTGGGAGGGTTTCTAGTGTCCTGGCCCCACTGATGGACCTCCTGATGGCACCTGATATTTTTGGCCCCTGCGTGACAGAGTGTTGGACTAGATGGGCCATTGGCCTGATCCAACATTGGCATCTCTTATGTTCTTAAATGTCAGCCTGCCCCAGAGAGCATTTTCCCCTTTATATAGAGTCCCAAGCCACCAGTGCAGTGTGTGTGTTAATGGATCCATACCCACATCCTCAATCCATTGGGTCTTCTCTCCTCACCATGAAATGCTAGTTGTTTTGCTGCTGCTGCCATGGACCTCTTTCTTCAAGACTGGTAATTGTAGCCTTTCCCAAAATTGCTGATTCCCCTTTCATCCCTGGCTTCCTCTTAGCTAGCCTTGTATGTGTTTTTAGTGTGGGTGTATGCTTTTTGCTCATTTTTTTACTTTCAATAATAAAAACCTTTCCGGCTGAACATCTGCCTGATTTATTTTGAGAGTTCTCTTAAGGTAGAAATCCCTGTAAACATTGGTGGAGAATCCCAGTTACCCCCTCTTGCTTTGTCTCCTTTAAAGTGAATTCTCCCAACTAATTAGCAGTAACCAACTTGGGGTAACACTCTCTTTTTGTCCACTCACTCACTCACTCACTCACTCACTCACTCACTCACTCATGATGCTGGACTAGCTGACCATTTGTGACAGGGAAAGTCCTCTTTAGATTGATTCCAATTTTAGTACATGTGCTGCCGAAGCGAGCACACCTCTTTAGATTAGCCTTCTCTCTCTTCTTTCGACTGCAACCTGAATGTGAACTGGATCTACGTGAATAAATGTAAGTTTGCCCTTTTTTTGCAATATACTTCTTTGGAGATTTATATTACTGCCCGCAGTCTCACGCTTCTAGGACTGGGCAAGCCTCTGCTCTATTAACCAAATATCCCAATACTCTCCTCCCCTTTCTCAGGTATCTCTACCTCACCTTTATCTTGAGGCAGTTGCTACCACCCTATGGCGGCATCCTCCCCCTTCCTGCCCGGCTGCATCAACTTCCGGTCAGTTGACACCAGCTCCACAACCATCCTTGCAAGAACATCCAGGAGCTTGCTCAATGCCGCGGATCTTTGCTCAGCAAAGTTTCCGCGCATCGGCAGGGCCTCATGACAGAATATCAACAGACAGCATCTTTCAGCAGTGCTCCAGGAAAACGACTCAATTAAACATTAGCGACCCGATAATCGCACCGTTTAAGTGAGCTTTTACGAAGTGGGTCCCACAGTGGATGTGTAGAGCGGTTATGAGCCCGTTCAGCTATGGCTTTGGTTATCTGTGCTCAGGGAGTGTTTAAACCATCAATTTACACATTTGGCTCGGAGACAGCGCAGCTGAATCTGAGTGGTGAAAGCTTTCCTCGTCCCGTTGGGACCGGTTGTCATCGGGAGGTGGATCACCCCTAGGTGTAGTTCGTTATCTTAGCCCCCAAGAAATGGCCTTTTGTCTTCAAGCTGGGGCCAAGTGGCTGAGGGGGAAAAAGCAGAAATGGAATCCAGGAAAAGATGGCTGGGATACCGCATGGGAAGGTGGATGCAACCAGTCTGGATGGGAGGAGGAGGAGGAGGAGGAGAAGAAGAAGAAGAGGAGGAGGAGATTGGATTTATACCCCACCCTTCACTACCCAAAGGAGTCTCAGAGCAGTTTACAATCCCTTCCCCTCCCCACAACAGACACCCTGTGAGGTGGGTGGGGCTGAGAGAGATCTCTTGAGAACTGCCCTTGAGAGAACAGCTCGGAAAGAACTTATCCCAGAGGGCTTCTAGTCACGGCTGCTTTTTGTTCCTTGAGTGCTATTTGAGAGCATCGTATGAGTCCCCAGCTCTGCCTTTGCTTTGGTGTATGTTACGTTCAGCCTTCGCACTGGTGATCCAAGGTGTTTATTCTGCCCTTCTGCGCACTGAAACTTTGGGGAAAGGCAGGATATAAATATTCTATTAAATTAACAAACCAATAAATAGTCTTGAGAGTTGAGACATTTTATGTGGTCCTTGGATTGCTCCCCAGCATAAAAGAATATTGCCACAGTTGTGCAATATAAAGGGACCATATATTGCAGAATCTCCCTGAGGAATGCACTAGTTTGGCAAGCAATCTCCACACAGCAACATATTTACTCTCCTTCCAGGGGCTCTCTCTGAGTGGAAGCCAGCCCACCCAGAAGAAGAAGAAGAGGAGGAAGAAGAAGTGGAAGAAGAAGGAGAGGAGTGAGAGGGGAAGAATTGTAAGGAGAAGAAAAGGTTTGGAAGAAGAAGAAGAGGAGGAGGACTGGAAGAAGAAGAGTAGGGGGAGGAAGAAGAAGATCCTCGTCAAAGGATCCTCATTGGCCGCTCTCTCCACTGCACCATGCTGCTTCTCAGATGATGTTTATGAAAGACAGCATGATGTAGAGGTTATGGTGTCGTACTAGAATCCAGGAGAACCCAAATTCAGATCCTCACTTGTGCTATGGAAGCTCCCTGGGTGATCTTTGGCCAGTCACACACTCTCAGTCTAACCTACTTTAAAGGGTTGTTGTGAGGATGAAGGGGAGAACGCTGTAAGCCACCTTGGGTAAATTTACCTCCATGCCAAGGAAATATTCAACTGTGGATTTCTATGCATTAATCTGCCATTAAAGGGACAGGACATCTATCTATCTATCTATCTAGCTATCTATCTATCTATCTAGCTATCTATCTATCTATCTAGCTATCTATCTATCTATCTAGCTATCTATCTATCTATCTAGCTATCTATCTATCTATCTAGCTATCTATCTATCTATCTAGCTATCTATCTATCTATCTAGCTATCTATCTATCTATCTAGCTATCTATCTATCTATCTACCTATCTATCGTCTATCGTCTGTCTGTCTGTCTGTCATCTATCTAATCTATTTATTAAAATAGAATTTTAAACTGCCTTCGTCGGATTCACTTGCATTTTGATAGAAGTTCACCTTCACCTGAAATGTACCATTCTTTTGTGTGTTAGTATCTGCTTTAATATTGTTGTATGTTATAATATACTTTTGATACGCTCAAGCGCTTTGTTCTATCAGTCTGTGCTTCGTTTGTTTAGATCATCTCAGGACTGTGTTCTCCATCGCATATGAGTAGCTCACAAAGTAGCATTTTTGCTCACAAAACTTTGGAAAGTTTAGAGAGAGCATTGAACACAAGACAAAGATGTTTGTGAGGCCTCTATAGATGGAAGTCGTGTTTGGTGCCAAATGCACAGCTGCTGAATTAGAACATCTCCCAGTTTAGGTCCAAAAAGCACCTGTGTGGCTATCCTCAAGCAAATAGCAAATCTCCAGGAATTTCCCAACCTGGACCTGGCAACCTGAAACCCTAGAAGTATTTCTTTTTCTCCCCGGTCATGCCACCTGAGGATTTTTACCTTGCCCTCTACCGGTTGGCCGCAGGAATTTGCTTATATCGTAGGCTTGAAGTTCACTGAACGTTGGTACTTTTGCTGCCAGATACTGTGGTGCTGTAATGGAGACGAGTTTCTCTCTCCCCCTGGCGGTGAGATGGTGAATAAACAGAAGAGAACGATCAACTCTCCTATTGTTTAACGTTTTCGTGTAAAGTGCGGTCCAGTCACCGCCGACTTATGGCGAGCTCAGCAAGTGGCTTTCAAGGCAAAGGACAAGCAGAGGTGGTTCACCATGGCCTTCCCCTGCAGAGTCTTCCTTGGTGGCCTCCCATCCAAGACTTACGGCAACCCCGGCAAGGGGCTTTCAGGGCCAGTGAGAAGCAGAGGTGGTTTGCCATGGCCTTCCTCTGCAGAGTCTTCCTTGGTGGTCTCCCATCCAAGACTTATGGCAACCCTGGCAAGGGGCTTTCAGGGCCAGTGAGAAGCAGAGGTGGTTTGCCATGGCCTTCCTCTGCAGGGTCTTCCTTGGTGGCCTCCCATCCAAGACTTATGGCAACCCTGGCAAGGGGCTTTCAGGGCCAGTGAGAAGCAGAGGTGGTTTGCCATGGCCTTCCTCTGCAGGGTCTTCCTTGGAGGTCTCCCATCCAAGACTTATGGCAACCCCAGAAAGGGGCTTTCAGGGCCAGTCAGAAGCAGAGGTGGTCTGCTATTACCTTCCTCTGCAGAGCCTTCTTTGGTGGTCTCCCATCCAAGACGTATGGCGACCCCAGCAAGGGGCTTTCAGAGCCAGTGAGAAGCAGAGGTGGTCTGCTATTACCTTCCTCTGCAGAGCCTTCTTTGGTGGTCTCCCATCCAAGACTTATGGCAACCCCAGCAAGGGGCTTTCAAGGCAAGTGAGAAGCAGAGGTGGTTTGCCATGACCTTCCTCTGCAGGGTCTTACTTGGAGGTCTCCCATCCAAGACTTATGGCGACCCCAGCAAGGGGCTTTCAGGGCCAGTCAGAAGCAGAGGTGGTTGGCCATGGCCTTCCTCTGCAGGGTCTTCCTTGGTGGTCTCCCTTCCAAGTACCAACCCTGTTTAGCTTTCCAGGTCTGACGTGACTGGGCTATACCACGCCGCCTTCCCTCCCCCTCTTGTTCAATGCCCTGGACTCAATGCTGCCTCCAATTTAAAGGCTTGCATTCCCAGAGATGCGAGCTAAAACGACCGAGCGCCAGTTCTGCGTGCTTGTACCGTGTTGCACATCCCCGGCATGTAATAATGCTAATACAATTATTGTGCGGCTGCTCAGTCGCCTTGCAAGCTAAGCAGTCTGAAATGTGCAGCCAAAATAGAAAAAGGATGTTGCAAATGCAGCTTCAGTTCGGCTCGCAGTCTTTGGCCCTGGCAAACGCTGCAACTTTTAGTGCTGATGCTACAGCCTGCATGCAAAAAAAAAAGAAGAAAAAAAAGGAAGGAAGCCTGCAAACTTTAAATGGATTGGGAGGGGGGACAGTGGGAGGGCTTCTGGAGTTCTTGCCCCACTGATGGACCTCCTGATGGCACCTGGGTTTCGGCCACTGTGTGACACAGAGCGTTGGACTGGATGGGGCATTGGTCTGATCCAACATGGCTTCTCCTTTGTTCTCATGTTCCTTCTTTCTCTTTCACCCTCGTTTCCCTTCCCCATACCTACTGTCATTCCTTCGTCCCCTCATGTGGCTTCCAGATGGGGGATGTGACAGTACTGTGGTGGGAGGTGGAGGCACATTCCTGCGGCAGGGGATGGCTCCTCTTCTGGTGGAATGCTGGGTGGTGGTTCATAAGAACATAAAGAGGGTCCTGCCGGATCAGACCAGTGGTCTGTCTAGTCCAGCATCCTGTTTCACAGAGTAGCCAACCAGTTCCTCTGGAGGGCCAGCAACAGGGCATAGAGACCGAGGCCTTCATAAGGACATCAGAAGAGCCCTGCTGGATCAGACCAGTGGTCTGTCTAGTCCAGCATCCTGCCTCACACAGTGGCCAACCAGTTCCTCTGGAGGACCAACAACGGGGCATAGAGGCCCAGGCCTTCCCATGATGCTGCCTCCTGGCTCTGCCATTCAGAGGTTGACTGCCTTTGCCCATGGAGGTTCCCCTCAGTCACCACGGCGAGTAGCGATTGATAGACCTCTCCTCCACGCATCTATCTAGTTGTCCTCCCCTACTGTGCTGCCACCAGCTCCTTCTCCCCCCACCCGATGCAACATTGATGCCTCGGCGTCTGGTGAAGAGAGGCAGCGATGGTGGGGCTGGCAGTGTCAGTGGTTCCTCCTCCACCCTTACTTGCAGTTCTGATGCCCCTGGTTCCCCTACCCAGAGCATCACCATCTCCTGCCCTTAGAGGCTGGCGAGGAGAGGCAGCAATGGAGGATCTGACAGTAATGTTGCTGGTGGTTCCTCCTCCCCCTTCTCACCACCTGCAATGCCACCGGTGCTGGCTTGTGAGGGAATCCCCGCCCCCAAACAGCAACATTGCACAGCAACATTCCCGATGTGACGATGTCATGCAGAAGTGATGTCATCACACTGGGGACGTCAGGCGGTGACGCTCTGCTTTTGGAGCGAAACTCTATCGTTTGAGGGCAATCTGACCATAGAGTTTTGCCCAAAAAGCAGAGCGTCACTGCGCGACATCCCCAACGCGATGACAATGCTTTCGTGGGATGTCATCATGCCGGGGGCATTGCATGATGTCCCCGCCCCCTCCAGGAACAACCCCCCCCTAATCTCCTCGCTGATGTGAAGGTAGGACCAGGCAACCCTGGCAAGGATTCAAATCCGGGTCTCTCAGATTTGCATCTGACGTTTTAACCCACGGGCATCCAACCTTTTTGAGCCTGCAGATGCCTTTTAAGTTTTCAGAAGGGGTGGTGAGTGCCCCCCCCAAATGGCTGCCACAGGAGGCGGAGCCAAACCCATTACGCCCCTCCTTGCTTTGCAACATAATTGCATGGCATGGCAACCGTGCTGACCACATGAAGCTGTCTTGTTCAGAGTCTGGCCATTGACCTGTCCCAAGTTTAGTATTAGTCATAGAGTTCCCCACAATTTCTAGAGCCACCCAAAGTCACTTTCAGTTCCATAGAGTTTTTTGGAGACCCTTAGAGCTACCCTATGTCATTTCTGGTTTTTTACTGGAAGTGACATCGCAGCATATGCAACACCATGGCTCCTCCATGTCACTGTCAAAACTCGGATTCTTGTTTGCCATGTTTTGGGAACTTGGAGCCTGCAGAGGGAGGGAAATTCCTGAGGGAGGGATGCGAGTGTGCGAGTGTGTGAACGGCTCTATTGTATCTTCTTAAGATAACTCCCTACCCAGGTATGACCTTGGAGATGACGGCACTTGGTTTGCTGTCTTAGACGAGTTAACGGTAGATTTACAGGTGAGGGTGTAGAGTGTGTGAAAGCTAGGTGGGAAGTGTGAGGGGTATGATTGGATGGGATCCGAAGGGTTGTTGTGGTTTGAACTGTCTATAATTGGGGATTTCCCCACCTGAACCTCAGCTCTGACACAGTACTGATCTCAGCTTGGAACAACTTTATTCTTCAATAAACAAATCACTGCCAGAGAGTGTTGTTGGGAGTGATTTTGTCCAAGAGTCTGACAGTCGCCACCCCGGAACATCCTGTCAGTCGTCAGGCATGGCCTGGCGGCCCTAAACATGACTACTGTAGCTAGCAGCCACAAGGTTGGCCAACTCCGGGTTCTTAAATTCTTGGAGATTGGAGGGTGGAGCCTGAGAGGGTGTGCTTTAGGGAGGGGAGGGACTCCAGCAGGGTATAATGCCCTGCAGTCCACCTTCCATTTTCTCCAGAAGAGGTACAAATGTTTTTAAAAAATAATTAATCTCTCCTCATAGTGTAGAGATCAATTGTAATTCTGGGGGAACTCCAGACCCCACCTGGAGGCTGGCAACACTATCAGCCACTCAGATCTCTTTATCAGTTGGTCTCGTATTTGGTGATTGAAATGTGGAATTTGCTGCCAGAGAATGTAGTGCTGGTCATAAGAACATAAGAACATAAGAGACGCCAATGTTGGATCAGGCCAAAGGCCCATCCAGTCCAACACTCTGTGTCACACAGTGGCCAGAAATACCAGTGCCATCAGGAGGTCCAGCAGTGGGGCCAGGACATTAGAAGCCCTCCCACTGTTGACCCCCCCCCCCAAGCACCAAGAAGACAGAGCATCACTTGCCCCAGAGCCCCTAGCTATACCTTGTGGCTAATAGCCACTGATGGACCTCTGCTCCATATGCTTATCTAATTCCCTTTTGAAGCCGTCCATGCTTGTAGCACCCACCACTTCCTGTGGCAGTGAATTCCATGTGTTAATCACTCTTTGGGTGAAGAAGTACTTCCTTTTATCCGTTCTAACCCGACCGCTCTGCAGTTTCATGGAGTGCCCACGAGTTCTTGTATTGTGAGAAAGGGAGAAAAGTACCTCTTTCTTTACCTGCTCTTTCCCATGCATAATCTTATAAACCTCGATCATGTCACCCCTCAGTCGTCTTTTCTCCAAGCTAAAGAGCCCTAAGCGCTTTAACCTTTCCTCATAGGGAAAGTGTTCCAACCCTTTTATCATTCGAGTTGCCCTTTTCTGCACTTTTTCCAAAGCTATAATATCCTTTTTAAGGTGTGGTGCCCAGAACTGCACACAGTATTCCAAATGAGGTCTCACCATTGATTTATATAGGGGCATTATTATATTGGCTGATCTGTTTTCAATACCCTTCCTAATAATCCCCAGCATAGCATTGGCCTTCTTTATTGCAGTCACACACTGTCTCGACATTTTCAGTGAGTTATCCACTACAACTCCAAGATCTCTCTCTTGCTCAGTCTCTGCCAGTTCAGACCCCATCAATGTGTATTTATATTTAGGATTTTTGGCTCCAATGTGCATCACCTTGCACTTGGCCACATTGAACCCCATTTGCCATGTTGACGCCCACTCGCCCATCCTTGACAGATCCCCTTGGAGTGCCTCACAATCCTCACTGGTTTTCACCACCCTGAACAACTTTGTATCATCCGCAAATTTAGCCACTTCACTGCTTACTCCCATCTCCAAATCATTAATGAACAAGTTAAAAAGCAGTGGACCAAGTACTGATCCCTGCGGTACCCCACTGCTTACCACCCTCCACTGAGAAAATTGCCCACCTACACTCACTCTCTGTTTTCTATGAACTAGCCAGTTTTTGATCCATAAAAGGACTTGTCCTTCTATCCCATGATTTTTGAGCTTACTTAGGAGCCTTTGATGAGGAACTTTATCAAAAGCTTTCTGGAAGTCAAGGTAAATAATATCTATTGGATCCCCCTTGTCCACATGTTTGTTCACCCCCTCAAAGAACACTAACAGGTTAGTGAGACAAGATCTTCCCTTACAGAAACCGTGCTGAGTCTGCCTCAATAGGTTTTGTTCATCTATGTGCCTACTAATTCTTTCCTTAATAATGGTTTCCACCAATTTACCCGGTATCGACGTCAGACTGACTGGCCTGTAATTTCCCGGATCTCCTCTGGAACCCTTTTTAAAGATGGGAGTGACATTAGCTACCTTCCAATCCTCAGGAATGGAGGCAGATTTTAAGGAAAGATTACATATCTTTGTCAGGAGATCTACAAGTTCACATTTGAGTTCTTTCAGAACTCTCGGATGTATGCCATCTGGGCCTGGTGATTTTTCAGTTTTTAAGTTGTCTATCAGTTTTAGGACCTCCTCTCTCGTCACCTCAATCTGACTCAGGTCTTTCAACACCCCTCCTGAAATCAGTGGTTCTGGAGTGGGCAAGCACTTCTCATCTTCCACAGTGAAGACGGAGGCAAAAAATGCATTTAGCTTCTCAGCCATTTCCCTATCATCCTTCAATACTCCTTTTACCCCTTGGTCGTCCAAGGGCCCCACTGCCTCCCTGGCTGGTTTCCTGTTTCTAATGTATTTGAAGAAAGTTTTATTGTTGGTTTTTACGTTTTTTGCTATATGCTCCTCATATTCCCTTTTTGCCTGCCTGACCTCAGACTTGCATTTTATTTGCCATAGCCTGTGTTCCGTTTTATCAGCCTCACTGTGACTAGCTTTCCACTGCTTAAAGGAATTCTTTTTACTTTTTACAGCCTCCATTACTCTGTTTGTTAACCATGCAGGCTTTTTCCTATACCTGTTTGTGCCTTTCCTAACCTGCGGAATATATATTTTTTGAGCTTCTAGGATCGTAGTTTTAAATAGATCCCAAGCTTCCCCAATTGTTTTGACCCTTTCTACTTTTCCTTTCAGTTTCCTCCCCACGTGTCCCCTCATATCAGAGAAATTACCCCTTTTAAAGTTAAAAATGGTTGTGTGAGTCTTTTTGGCCAATTCTCTATTTGTACAAATGATGAACTCAACAACATTATGATCACTGTTTCCAAGCGGTGCAATCACTTTTACATCTCTCACCAGGTCTTGAGTGTTACTTAGGACCAAATCAAGGATCGCCTCTCCCCTGGTAGGTTCCGTGACCATCTGCTCCATAGCACAGTCATTTAGAGTGTCTAGAAACTCAATCTCTTTTTCCCGGCTAGAACACATATTGACCCAATCAATGTGTGGGTAGTTAAAATCACCTATTATTACACAGTGTTTTTGTCTAGTTGCTATCTTTAAGGCATTCATCATTTTATAATCCTCCTCTATCTTTTGATCTGGTGGGCGATAACAAACTCCCAGTGTTAAGTTTCCTTTTGGCCCCCCTATTTCAACCCATAGAACTTCCAGAAGCGAATCCAATTCATTTAGCCTCTCAATCTTTCTAGACTTTATACCCTCTCTGACATACAGAGCTACCCCACCTCCAACCCTTCCCCCCCTATCCTTCCGATATAATATATAACCGGGAATCACTGTGTCCCACTGATTTTCCTCATCCCACCAAGTTTCAGAAATACCCACAATGTCTATTTTTCCCTCCAACACCAAGCACTCCAACTCCCCGATTTTACCTCGGACACTTCTAGCATTTGTATAGAAACAGCTGTAATTTCCCTTACAAGTTAAGCCTGCATCCTTCCTCTTGCTATCTCGAGTCGTTGTCCGGCAGTCCATGTCACCAGCCATGGCCTCTGTGGACAATTTCAATCCACCTCCCTGTAGAAAAGCAACCGGTCACAGGAACAGAGAGCTCTAAAGGGGGGTTAGATAGATTCATGGAGGAGAGGTCTATCAGTGGCTACTAGCCACTGGCGATTAAGGGAACCTCCACATTCCGAGGCAGTCAGCCTCTGAATCCCAGGACGCTCAACTAGATGGACCTCTGGTCTGATCCAGTAGGGCTCCTCTTCTATTCTTAACAGGGAAGGCCTTGGCCTCTCTACCCTGTTGTTGGACCTCCAGAGGACCTGGCTGGCTACTGTGTGAGACAGGACGCTGGACTAGATGGACCACTGGTCTGATCCAGCAGGGCTCTTCTTATGTTCTTATGAAGGCCTTGGTCTCTCTACCCTGTTGTTGGCCCTCCAGAGGAACTGGCTGGCTACTGTGTGAGACAGAACGTTGGACAAGATGAACCACTGGTCTGATCCAACAGGGCTCTTCGTCTTCTTACATCCTTCAGACTTTGCTTGTGACAAGCCAGTTGGGCCCTTTCAAAACTGGACACCCCCCCTCTTGTTTCCACTGCTGAGAAAGCGCGCCTCGCTCACTGATAACTAGACAGAAATGCCCCCGCCGGGGTTATCTTCATTACAGCTGGAGATGTGAGTAATTGGCTTGTGTGGACCAGATCCAAGCCTCCCAAAGATTGATCGGAAGTGACTGGAATGAGCACTGAAGAGCAAGTCCTCCCAGCCCGGGTAGCGAACGATAACGCAGCCGACTGAGACAGCGACACGCTCCGATTCTGATTGAACAAGACATCTCTAAAGCATCCAGAGGGCCACTTGGGGGGTGGCTGTCCCTGCAATTGCCTCCCACTCTTCAAAAGTCTTTAAGGAGCTAACGAGGCCAAGGGAAGACAACAGAAGACTGGCAACAAGCAGTCAATTAAAGTGACACGGAGGCCCAAGGGGGAAACACCGTCTGCCTCACGCACACAGAGGCCCGGGCATGAGTGGCGGGTGAGAAGCCAGAGCAGGTCCCTCCTCCCACAATGCACCGGGCCCTAGTCAGCGACACGCTCCCTTCCTTTTCGGGCAGCTTCCCGAGCTTTCCTGCCGCCCCGTGTTTTTCAGCCAGGGATGGATTTCACATCCAACAGCAACAACAAAAGACCCGGATGTCTTTATCTGTGAGTTACAGAAAAAAACAGGTAGGATTGCCGATAGCCCGAAGGAAAAAAAATGTCCCATCCCTTAATAGAGTGTGAAAACAGGCCTTTGAAGCCTTTTGTGGCAGGCAGGTGAATAGAAGGAGAAAAGTCGGCTTTTATAACTTGCTTGACCACGGAAACGTCTTCGGACAGCGCTGGCTCTTCGGCTTTGAAACGGAGATGAGCACCGCAACCCTAGAGTCGGACTTGACTGGCTTTCGAGCAAGGGAACCTTTACCTTTTACCTTTCTCTACTCTAAGGAGTCTCAGAGTGGCTTATGATCACCTTTCCCTTCCTCTCCCCACAACAGGCACCTTGTGAGGCAGGTGGGGCTGAGAGAGTTCTGAGCAGAGGTCATTTCGGGAGGGGGTCGCGGGGGATCACAGTTCCCCCGGGTGAGGTACGGGGGGCGGGCACATGACAAAGCCCCGCCCCCTGCTTCCGGCCGCCCCGCTTCCGGCCCTCATTCAGCCAGGAGGAGGCAGGAGAAGAGGGAGGGTAAGTTGCTTCCTCCCTGCCTCTCCCCACCCCTGCCTGCCTGGGTCCAGGGAGGGCCTTCACGGGGCTTCCTTGCACTCCCGCCGGCCTTGCAGGTCCACCGCCGGGCCCCTCGTGGGGCTCGGCAGTGGAGCTGCAAGGCCGGCAGCGGCCTTATGACACACTTCCGGTGATGTCAGGGGGTGTGGCCTTATGACACACTTCCGGTGATGTCAGGGGGTGTGGCATATGCTAATGAGGTATGCTAATGAGTTCCCCTAGCTCTTTTTCTAAGAAACGACCCGTGGTTCTGAGAGGGCTGTGACGGGCCCAAGGTCACCCAGCTGGCTGCATGTGGAGGAAGAGTAGGGAATCAAGCCTAGTTCTCCAGATTAGGGCCCACCGCTCTTAACCACTGTGCCACGCTGACTCTCCCCACAACAGGCACCTTGTGAGGCTGGTGGGGCAGAGAGAGAAGAAGAGTTTGTCTTTATATCCCCCTTTTCTCTATCTTAAAGAGTCTCAGAGTGGCTTACCACCACCTTCCCTTCCTCTCCCTACAACTGTCACCCTTGTGAACTGGGGTCATTTCCTGCGGGAGCGCACAGGAGCGGATCTCCGGCAGTAAAGAGCCCAGGGGGTGGGCACATGCAGCAAGCCCCGCCCCCTGCTTGACGGTCATTTAGGCGCCGTAAATGATAGCAGAGTCTCTGTGTTCTTATATACAGAGTACTTACATTTATTTATACTTATTTACACTGGACAACTGGATACAGATACACAGTCCTTCTTAGCACTTTCACTGTACAAACTGGCAAAGTGCTTCGCATACAAACGATCCCAATAGAGAGATGTGCAGCACTGAACTAGCTGCAATATATATGTACATCAGCCAATCAGGTTACAGCAATTACTTTAGCTGAGTCATTGTGACAATTCCAGATTCTGATGCAACCTTGTAGTCACATGACTTCTACCTGTCAAACTAGATCAGCAAGATCTAACACCAGTTTATGACTGACTGACATCTTGCTAGTAATATATACAAATACTGTCACTGCTCCCAGCAGCCCCGGGCCACAAGGCGCAAGAAGCAGCCAGGTAAGTTGCAGAGGGGCCCCCCCATAGCTAACATTAGGGCTGCCAAATGAGGGCGGGTGGCGGGTAAACCCCCGCTTTGGAGGCCCGATTTCCGACGCCACGGAATCGGGCCCCGGGGAAACCCCACCCCTGCGTGCGCGTCACCAGGAAGTGACGTGGGAACGCCGGGCATGCTGGGGGCGGGGCCACGGCCATACAAGGGAAAACTCTATGGTTTTCCCTTGTATGGCCGTGGCCCCGCCCCCAGCGTGCCTGGCGTCCTCCCGTCACTTCCAGGGTGACGTGCGTGCCGCGCGCGTGTGCACACACACACCGGATGCCGGCCGGGAGCCCCCCGCTCCCGGCGAAGACACACTTGGCAACCCTAGCTAACATAAATGTGAAAAATAAGTAGCTAGCAATCCAAAACAGTCCAGTGGAGCCTGAGCGGTGGGTGTTGCCTTCTGACACACTTTCGGTGACGTCAGGGAGTGTGGCATATGCAAATAAGTTATGCTAATGTGTTATGTTAATGAGCTCCTGCACCTGTTTTTCTACGGAATGACCCCTACTTGTGAGGCAAGTGGGGCTGAGAGAGTTCTGAGAGAACTGTGACTGGCCCAAGGTCACCCAGCTGGCTTCATGTGGAGAAAGAGTAGGGAATCAAACCCGGTTCTCCAGATTAGGGCCCACCACTCTTAACCACTATGCCACGCTGACTCTCCCCACAACAGGCATCTTGTGAGGCTGGTGGGGCAGAGAGAGTGTGGAGAGAACTGTGACGGGCCTGAGGTCACCCAGCAGGGTTCAAGTGGAAGAAGAAAAGTTGGTTTTTATATCCCCGCTTTCCTCTACCCTAAGGAGTGGTTTACCTTCCTCTCCTCACAACAGGCCCCGTGTGAGGCAGGTGGGTCTGGGAAAGTTCTGGGAGAACTGTTACTGGCCCAAGGCCACCCAGCTGGCTTTATGGAGAGGAGGAGTCGGGAAGCAAGCCCAGATCTCCAGCAACCCTGTACACAGGATCATCCTGACCTGAATGGTCCAAGTTAGCTCAGTCTTGACCGATATTGGAAGCTAAGCGGGGTCGGCCCTGGTGAGTACTTGGTTATGGGAGACCACCAAGGAAGATCAGGGTCGTGATGCAGGGATAGGCCATGGCCAACCCCCTCTGAATGTCTTTTTCCTTGAAAAGCCCGTGAGCAATGCTCCCTCTAAGCTGTGGAGTCTTCTGAGCAAAAATTCTACTTTGTGAGCTACTGGCATTAAAGTTGTGAGCGAGCCATTTGGCTGCTTACCTAAGGGACCGCCTTCCCTCATATGTTCCCCGCGAGCACTTCGGTCTGGGACGCAACATCTCCTGGTAACGCCAGGTCCCAGAGAGGCCAGGCTGGCCGCGACCAGGGCCAGGGCTTTCTCGGTGGCGGCTCCTACCTGGTGGAATGTGCTCCTGGAGGAGATCCAGGCCCTGCGGGTCCTTGTACAGTTCCGCAGGGCCTGTAAGACGGAACTCTTCCACCAGGCGTATAAGTAGGAGCCGCCACTACCATCACTATTGTCCATCTTAACCTGGCCCTGGAAGAGGGAACATCAGTGGTTCCCGGAGCAGATGATGCTGAGGAATAGAGCAGTGGAAATAGAGCAGTGAAATACGCCATCTTGCGAAATAACATCCAGAGCACTTTATTTAGTAATTGGTTAATGTGATTTTATTTGTACTGTAGTGATCTTAAATGATTTTAAATATGTTTTATATTGGCGCAGGCCCCTTTGTAAGCCGCCCTGAGCCTGCGCAGCGGGGAGGGCGGAGTATAAATTGAATAAAATAAAATAAATAAATAAAATAAAATAAATTAGTTTGCTCTAGAGCCCTCCTTCCTGAGCTAAGACAAAAATGTGTGAGCCGGAGGCTAAGAAACTGTGAGCTAGCTCACACTAACTCAGCTTAGAGGGAACACTGCCCGTGAGGTTGCCGTAACTCAGCTGTGACTTGATTGCAAAATAAAATCATGTACACATGATTAGCTTAGACATAAGTAGACATTCTAGCTGTGTATGAGAATCTTTTTTTAAAATGGGGAATTTCAGTGAAGAAGTCATGCATTTTATCCTTACTGCTTTAAGGTTTAATGTTCTTAGGCCCCGGTCACATGGAGAATTTGCCGCGCGAAAGGCACGAATTTCGGGCGGATTTTTGGGACGCGATAACACCGCAATGTCTGGGAAGCGTAGCGCATCCCGTGGCCAACCCGTGGCATCCCGCCGAAGATGTGGAGTTAGAGTACCAAGGAAAGTGCGGAAAACGCGCGGCACAGGTGGGCGTCTGAACGCGGGAGCGCTAGTATCCCGTGGCATCCGGCGCCCGTCCACGTCCCATCGCAAACTGGATGTTTTTCGTAAGCACATGCACACAAACACAAAACTAAAGGCATTGCTGCTCCACGGAACTGCGCATGCACACAAACGCAAAACGCTTGTGTGATCACGCCGCACCGCTTCTTTGCCACGCTGCAGAATCGCCATGTGATCGCCAGCTAACAGACGAAGCACGGAGACTTGGGGGACCGTGTGATCGGGCTACCATGCTTTATTTTGCTCCAGGGCGAACAGCCACACCTCCCCCCCGTGTTATCTGGCCCGTGTGACTGTAATTATGGGAGCAATAATCAGCAGGTCTTCTTGGAAGTAAGGGCCCAGTTATTCAGTGGGCTTATGCCTAGAGAAGCATTCTTAGGATTGCAGCCTGTATAAGATTTTATTCTACCCTACTGTCACCTGCCTTGGGTCCTGAGTTGGTCAGGCGGAAGACATAGACGTATTTTAAATAAACAAGTAAAGCATATACATAGTGCTTACCTTTAAAGCCCTATACAGCCAGGGGCCAGCATACCTACAAGTCCGCCTCTCCCCATATGAGCCCCGGAGGGCACTGACGTCCACAGATCAACATCTCTCGGTGGTTCCCGGCCCCAGGGATGTCCGATTAGCCTGGTGGAATGAGCTCCACTACGAGATCCAGGGCCTGCAAGACGGAGTTCTTCCACCGGGCATTTGGTCGAGGCGGTGGATGTCCCTCCCCCACCTCAGCTTCTGGCCAATCACCCACCAGCAATGCTCCCTCTAAGCTGTGAAGTCCTGTGAGCAAAACTTCTACTTTCTGAGCGACCGGCATTAAAGCTGTGAGCAGATGATTTGGCTGCTGCATAAATTACTTTGCTCTGGAGCCATCCCTCCTGAGCTGAGACAAAAATGTGTGAGCCAGAGGCTAAAAAACTGTGAGCCAGCTTGCACTAACTCAGCTTAGAGGGAACACTGCCCATCAGTGGCCTGGATCTGATTAGACATCTGATTAGACACCGGATTGGATTTAACATCTGATCTCTCCACTTTTACATGGTAGTTTAGGATACTCTTCTGTGCAAGCTGTTATTTCAACGCTGTTGTTAATTGTATGATTTTAATTGTCGTGCAACGCCCTGAGCCTGTTCGGGGAGGGCACTTTATACACCAAACAAATAAATAAGATATTTTAAATAAATATAGAATGGAAGAACGTTGGCTCAATTAAATCAGCTGTGGTGGGTGTGCTGTTTGAAACAGGAGCTGCTGCACTAATTATGGTTAATTAAGCTCAGCCAATTAAGGATCTGAGGGCAGGATTAATTTATTAGTGTCAGGAGCCTCAGCAACAATGGAAGCACACACTTGCAAGAAGGTTTTACTTTATTGAAGCTGGAGAGGCGTAGACAGGTACACTGTTAGGAATGAGGGGTGAACTATGCACAAAACAGTTATAGTACATTCATATGAGCGTTACCCAATTACTATGGTTCCCGCGCGCGCCATTAGGCCTGGGAACTAACTGCTACCCAAAGCAAAACAGGTACGAGCTTCCCATGGCTCTGCCTGCCTAAAGCCAAAGCAATGATCTAAGCGACTCCTCCAGTGGCCTTGAGAGATATGCAGTGCAGTTTGCAGGAGAACGGCAATTAGCCATAGGGAAAGGTATGCGCATCTGTGCATAGGAAGGTATGCGCATGTGCACAGGGAAAAGAACCTTTTGGCAGCTTGCTGACAATTAGCCACAGGGGGTGTAAGCTATGGTTTCATATGATAAAGGAACACGGACATCCTGGCTTAATCCCGGCTGATTCCCTGGCATTGCCCTGACCTGGGTGGCTGATCTCGTCTTATCTCGGAAGCTAAGCAGGACCGGCCCTGGTCAGTATTTAATGTTAGAGTGAGAGACTCAGCATGCCTGGACATTGGGGAGTGCTGCATCATTCTGAGGCTCCGGTCTCACATGCCACTTCGAGCGGAGGGGACGCGAAGCTGTTTACGCCTGGAGGAATTTGACACACAGTTGTGAGATCACACGGCCCTTTGTAGCTGTGGGCTCCGCCTGGAGAGCCAGTTTGGTGTAGTGGTTCAGTGCGCGGACTCTAATCTGGGAGAACCGGGTTTGATTCCCCACTCCTCCACTTGCACCTGCTGGTGTGACCTTGGGTCAGTCACAAGCTCTGGCACAGCTGTCCTTGAAAAAGAGCAGTTTGTGTCAGAGCTCTCTCAGCCCCGCCCACCTCACAGGGTGTCTGTTGTGGGGAGGGAAAGGAGTTTGTAAACCGCTCTGAGACTCCAAGTGAAGGGCGGGGTATAAATCCAATCTCTTCTCCTCTTTTTCTTCTTCTTCTTCTTCTGTCACTGTGTGATCAGATGCAACTGAGAATGAGGGTTTTTTTGGCCATCTGTTTCCCACGCGCATAAAAGAGGAATCACGCCTCCTCACTGAGGGCTCCCTATGGAGTATGCGATGATGCGCATGCTGCGAAGGGGGGGGTGGAACGGCACTGGGTCAGGATGGAATGATCAGACCCTCCCGATGGCATGAGAGCGTGCTTGCACGATCAGACAGGGGAAAATCCATATGTGGCCCATTGGAACCAGTCAGAGCCGGACTTTCCCCGGTGTCTTTTAACTCCGCTTCTGTGGCGGAGCAGTACGGGTTGCCAACAACTGTGGGACTTTCCCCAGATGTTGCTGTCTGATCGTGCCCTTTAGTTTCATTAGGCATCTGCAGCTATGCAGCCATGTGACCTTGGGTCAGTCACAAGCTCTGGCACAGCTGCTTTCTGAAAGAGCCGCTTGTGTCAGAGTTCTCTCAGCCCCACCCACCTCACAGGGTGTCTGTTGTGGGGAGGGGAAGGGAAAGGAGTTTGTAAGCCACTCTGAAACTCCAAGTGAAGGGTGGGGTATAAATCCAATCTCCTCCTCCTCCTCCTCCTCCTCCTCTTCTTCTTCTTCTTCTTCTTCTTCTTCTTCTTCTTCTTCTTCTTCTTCTTCTTCTTCTTCTTCTTCTTCTTCTTCTTCTTCTTTGTTGGATCTAAAGGCGCGTATGATCGCAGCCTAAGTGTGTGTAGGTGTTATCTCCTTGAATGAGACGCCTCTCTTCGTCTTAACCTCGGTGCTTGCCCTCTGACTCCTCCTCTCTTTCTCCCTTTGTCCTCTCACTCTCTGCACATGGCCTTCCATGGAGACACAGGTCTGTAGAAACAATGCCCCCATACTCATCTACACGTGATGCCAGACTAGTTGGCCATTTTGTGATAGGGAAAGTATTCTTTAGATTGGGCTTCTTTCTCTCCTTTCGACTGCAACCCGAATGTGAACTGGATCTGCTTGAATCAATGTAAGGCCCCTGCCACACGGGGGAAAAAAGAACGGCCAAAGTGCGGCTTTTTAGAGCCGCACCAAAAGAGACACGCGGTGGCGAGATCAGATAGATCCCCTGAGCCGCCACGCAGTTCCTCCCTGGCACGATCAGATGCCGGGGGAAGCCACTGAAGGGAGAGCGAGGCAGCCGAACTGCGCATGTGTGCGCATGTGCAGTTTGGCCGGGAGCCTTGATTGCTCCGGAAGACGGGCGCGCCGGCGATCTCACAGCTGCACCTGCTGCGCCATTTCCGGTAAGTCCTGCTCTTTTGCAGGTTCTTTTTTGCAGCAGGTTTTCTGGCTGAAGGGACGGATCAGGGACCGGTGCGCGCCGCTTCCCAGATGTTGCGGTTTGATCGCGCCCGTTTGCTGCGCCCCCGATCCGTCCCTCTTCCGGGCCAAAACTTCCCATGTGACCGGGGCCAGAGTTTATCTTTTTTTGGCGAGATATTTCTTGGGAGATTTATTTACTGCACTCAGTATCATGCTTCTATGACTGGGCACAACTCTGCTCTGTTAACCAAATATCCCAGTGTTTAGATGGGAGGCCACCAAGGAATCCCTGGATTGCTACGCAGAGGAAGGCCATGGTAAAGGGTTGGAACACTTTCCCTATGAGGAAAGGTTAAGTCGCTTAGGGCTCTTTAGCTTGGAGAAACGACGACTGAGGGGTGACATGATTGAGGTTTATAAGATTATGCATGGGATAGAGCAGGCAGAGAAAGAGGTACTTTTCTCCCTTTCTCACAGTACAAGAACTCGTGGGCACTCCATGAAATTGCTGAGCGGTCGGGTTAGAACAGATAAAAGGAAGTCCTTCTTCACCCAAAGAGTGATTAACACTTGGAATTCACTGCCACAGGAAGTGGTGGCGGCTACAAGCATGGACGGCTTCAAAAGGGAATTAGATAAGCATATGGAGCAGAGGTCCATCAGTGGCTATTAGCCACAAGGTGTAGATAGGGACTCTGGGGCAAGTGATGCTCTGTGTTCTTGGTGCTTGGGGGGGTCAACAGTGGGAGGGCTTCTGGAGTTCTGGCCCCACTGGTGGACTTCCTGATGGCACCTGGTATTTCTGGCCACTGTGTGACACAGAGTGTTGGACTGGATGGGCCTTTAGCCTGATCCAACATTGGCATCTCTTATGTTCTTATGGTAAACCAACTCTGCTCCTCTCTTGCCTTGAAGCCCCATGAGGGCCCCCCACAAGTCAGCTGCAACCTGAAGCCACTTTACAAACACATAAAACCATCAGTGATGCATCGGGGGTGATTTTGCTTCTGCCGATTCATCAGCAGATGGCTCAGGAGATGATAATGTTGGCTCTCCAAGTGGTGAGCAGAGATGACACAGGCCGCACCTGGAGTCTTGTGTGCTGTTCTGGAGGCCTCGCTTCAAAAAAGGATGTAGACAGAATGAGGCGGGTACAGAGGAGAGCGACGAGGATGATGGGGGGCCTGGAGACCAAGTCCTAGGAGGAAAGGCTGAGGGACTTGGGAAGGTTCCGTCTGGAGAAGAGGAGGTTGAGGGGGGACAGGATGGCTCTCTGGAAGTATCTGAAGGGCTGCCACTCAGAGGAGGGCAGGGAGCTGTTCCTGTGGGCAGCAGAGGAGAGGACTCGCAATCATGGGTTTAAATTAAGGGCGGGAAGGTATCGGCCGGATATTAGGGAAAACATTTTGACAGTCAGAGTTGTGCGACAGTGGAATGGGCTGCCTGGGGAGGTGGTGAGCTCCCCCTCCCTGGCAGCCTTCAAGCAGCGGCTGGACAAACCCTTGTCAGGGATTCTCTAGGCTGATCTTGCATTGAGCAGGGGGCTGGACTAGATGGCCTGTAGGGCCCCTTCCAACTCTGTGATTCTGTGATCCTATGGAGACAGAGGAAGCCAGTGAAAACACAGTGATGATCCCTAGATCTGCATTGGAAGACTTGCATTTGGACACTCTTTGAATGTAGGTCACCAGCATGAGAATGTCCAGGCAGACGGTCGATACGCATCTCTAAACTTCTTGATGAAGAAGAAGAAGAAAAGAGATTGGATTTCTACCTCACCCTTCACAACCCAAAGGAGTCTCAGAGCGCCTTACAAACTCCTTTCCCTCCCCTCCCCACAACAGACACCCTGTGAGGTAGGCGAGTCTGAGAGAGCTCTGACAGAAACTGCTCTTTTTTTCAAGAACAGCTCTTATCAGAACTACGACTTGCCCAAGGTCATCCAGCCAGGTGCAAGTGGAGGAGTGGGGAATCAAACCCGGTTCTCCCAGATTAGAGACCGCACACTTAACCACGACACCAAACTGGCTCTCAATGGTGTCTGAGCCAGCTTCTGGGCAGGCCCGACGCGTCCCAGAAGCAGCTGAGCAGTTTAAGAAGACCCGTGCGAAGCTGCTGCCTGTTAGCCGAATTGCTTTATTTACAGCAATTGGCAAAATTTAGATGGGTTCCTGCCAGTTTATACCAAAGTCCAGTTTCCACCAAGGGTTACCAGTAGAAGGAGTCGAGGCTGGTGTTGCTAGGATAACTGTCTTTTACTTATGAAAATATAAATCACACGCAAACAATACTGATACACGCACACATTCAATCAAGTTCCTCAGAAGTACAGAAGTAAAAATAGTCACTTTTGCGTTAGCAGATAGGGGTGATGGTCAGGGCTCTTTTTGCAGAAAAATCCCAGCAGGAACTCATTAGCATAATAGACCACACCCAACAGCAGAAACTCATTAGCATATTAGGCCACACCCCTGACAGCACAGCTCATTAGCACATTAGGCCACACCCCCACGTTACCAGAAGTGTGGTTATCCAGCCACACCCACCTTTTGCTTGTTATTCTGTTTACCTTGTTTGTGGTCAAAACCCAGGGCCTTTTTTTGTAGCAGGAACTCCTTTGCATGTTAGGCCACATACCCCTAATGTAGCCAATCCTAATGCGTTTCTGCTGTTGGGTGTGGCGTATTATGCTAATGAGTTCCTGCCGGGCGTGGCCAACTTGGGAGCCAGCCAGAATCCCATTCCTGTGCGTTCCTGCCCAAAAATAGCCCTGGAGATACTTATCTGTCCTGAAGCTTGTTCGTTCCAATGAAGAATGGAGGGGAAGAAAAGAATTCTAGGGAAGTTTAACACACAGCTAGAAACAGCCAGCGAGTGTGGGCAGTAGAGGCAAGGGGTTGGGGATAGGAAGCTGGACAAAAGGGGAGTTAAAGCAGACAGGGGGTGTTGCGGGAATTGCAGCTAGCAAGGGCCAGGTGACTGGTCCTTACCTTTTATAGGTGGTTCTTTGGGTGGGTGGCAACTGTGCCAACCTGTGGACCCACCTACCTGTTAGTCCGTCCCAAAGCTAATCCTATTGGTTGCGTGTAGTGAGGGGTGGCAACCTAGAGGGTTGGTCAATATTGTAACTTAAGACCTAACTCGAAGGAGGGCATCTGGGCAAGTGTGAAACTTGGTGTCAAGGAGCCTCCTCGAAGTGCAGATGAAGCTGGCGATTCCCTGGTCGTCAAAGGGTCCATCTAGCAGGAAATGCCAATTCAGATGTAAAGCAGAGATGCAGAATATGTGACATCTGACAGTTCAACAATTGTTGTTGTTGTTCAGTCGCACAGTCGAGTCCGACTCTTTGCGACCCCATGGACCAGCTCCCTCCAGGCCTTCCGGTCTTCCGCCATCCTCTGAAGTTTGCTCAACTTCATGTTCGTTGCATCGATGACACTGTCTAACCATCTCATCCTTTGCCGTCCCCGTCTTCTTTGACCTTCAATCTTTCCCAGCATCAGGGTCTTCTCCAGTGAGTGCTCCCTTCTCATTTGGTGGCCAAAGTATTTGAGCTTCAGTTTCATTATCTGGCCTTCCAGGGAACAGTCAGGGTTGATTTCTTTGAGGATTGACTGATTTGTTCTTCTTGCAGTCCAAGGGACTCTCAAGAGTCTTCTCCAGCACCATAGTTCAAAAGAATCTATTCTTCGGCGCTCGGCCTTCCTTATAGTCCAACTCTCGCAGCCATACATGACTACTGGGAATACCATTGCTTTGACCATGCGGACTTTTGTTGGCAGGGTGATGTCTCTACTTTTTATCATGCTGTTTAGGTTCGCCATCGCTTTCCTCCCAAGGAGCAGGCGTCTTTTAATTTCATGGCTGCAGTCACAGTCTGCGGTGATCTGGGATCCCAGGAACGTGAAGTCTGTCACTACTTCCACGACTTCCCCTTCTATTTGCCAAGGAGTGATGGGGCCGGATGCCATGATCTTAGTTTTTTTGATGTTGAGCTTCAAGCCCACTTTTGCGCTCTCCTCTTTTACTCTGAGCAAGAGGCTCTTTAGATCCTTTTCACTTTCAGCCATTAGAGTGGTATCATCTGCATATCTGAGGTTGTTGATCTTTTCCCCAGCAATCTTAATTCCCGCTTGTGATTCATCCAGGCCAGCATTTCGCATGATGTACTCTGCATATATATTAAATAAGCAAGGTGACAGTATACATCCTTGTCGTACTCCTTTTCCTATGCTGAACCAATCAGTTGTTCCGTATCCGGTTCTAACTGTCGCTTCTTGGCCCTTATACAGGTTTCTCAAGAGACATGTGAGGTGGTCTGGTACTCCCATCTCTTTAAGGACCTGCCATAGTTTGTTGTGATCCACACAGTCAAAGGCTTTAGCATAGTCAATGAAGCAGAAGTAGATGTTTTTCTGGTACTCTCTTGCTTTCTCCATAATCCAGCGAATGTTGGCAATATGATCTCTCGTTCCTCTACCTCTTCGAAACCCAGCTTGTACTTCTGGTAGTTCTCTATCCACGTACTGTTGAAGCCTAGCTTGTAGGATCTTGAGCATGACCTTGCTAGCGTGTGATATGAGTGCAATTGTGCGATAGTTTGAACATTCCTTGGCATTGCCCTTCTTTGGGATTGGAATGTATACTGACCTTTTCCAATCCTGTGGCCACTGTTGCGTTTTCCAAATTTGCTGGCAAATTGAGTGCAGCACTTTAACAGCATCATCTTCTAAGACTTTGAATAGCTCAGCTGGGATACCATCACCTCCACTAGCTTTGTTGTTAGTAATGCTTTCTAAGGCCCATTTAACTTCACATTCCAGGATGTCTGGCTCGAGGTCAGTGATTATACCGTCGTGGTTGTCAAGGACATCGAGGTCTTTCTTGTATAGTTCTTCTGTGTATTCTTGCCATCTTTTCCTAATCTCTTCTGCTTCTGTTAGGTCCCTACCGTTTTTGTCCTTTATCATGGCCAGCTTTGCATGGAACGCTCCCTTTATTTCTCCAATTTTCTTGAAGAGATCTCTAGTCCTTCCCATTCTATTGTTTTCCTCTATTACTTTGCATTGTTCATTCAGGAAGGCCTCCTTATCTCTCCTTGCTGTTCTCTGGAAATCTGCATTCAGTTGGGTAAATCTTTCCTTTTCGCCTTTGCCTTTCGCTTTCCTTCTTTCCTCTGCTATTTGTAAAGCCTCATCAGAAAGCCACTTTGCTTTCTTGCATTTCTTTTTCTTTGGGATGGTGGTGATTGCTGCCTCCTGTACAATGTCACGAACCTCCGTCCATAGTTCTTCAGGCACTCTATCTATCAAATCCAGACCCTTGAATCTATTCTTCACCTCTACTGTATATTCATCAGGGATGCGATCTAGGTCAAACCTGAATGGCCTTGTGGTTTTCCCAATTTTCTTCAGTTTAAGTCTGAATTTTGCAATGAAGTTCAACAATGGGGGCTGACAAAACGGAGATGTATGCTTCCTTCACCAGGCCGATGCTGTGTAGCTGAAACCTCATTAACATGTAAGGCTTTGTGCAGGCACCTTCTATGTGTAGTGTCACAACAGGTGATTTGTACAGCTTTCTGAGCCTCAGTGTGCACGTGTGCACAGTCCATTTGTGTGTGTAGCAGCAAACATAAATCCATCAAGCAAAATATCGATATCATTTCTTAACATGCCATTGGGGCTCAGAGGAAACTGACTGCTGACTGGAAAAGACTGCGGACTCCTTGGCGTTTTTGGCCCAGCATGGGGCACAGAGCCTAGTGCAGATCCCTTCACGGTGAACTTTTGATCTGGCATCCCTAAGCCAAGCCAACCCGCCTTGCCAAGTGGAGAAGGTTCCTTGGCTTGGGGACAGAAGGCTGCTTCCAGCAGTGCTTTCCCCTAATGAGGATGCCGAGGCCAAAGACGCTCTCCTCCTGCCAGAGTTCCTGTATTAAAAAGCTCCCTGATCCCGGTTCCAGGAATGCAGTCAAATCCAGGGTTTCTCAAAGGCTTGAATTTGTTCCTCCGCCGTCAAAAGGAGTGCTCTTTTCTGCTCACCATCCCCGGTTAAGCCAGTCATCTGGCCTCAGGGGCATAGCCGGGGATTTCTGGGTGGGGGGGCAGGGGCCAAGGTGCTGTGGGAGGCCACCTTGACCCGGGGCTGTGCCATGAGGGAGTGTGTGCGGCCGGCCAACTGGAGGCGCCTCTCCTCCCTCCCTCCCTCCCTCCGGCCTGCTGGCTGCCCTTTGGACGCCTGCCTCCAACCGCACACCTCTCCTCCCTCCCTCCCTGCCTCCAGCCCGCTGGCCTCACTTTGAAGAAGAGCTTGGATATATGCGCCCAGGGGTCATTCCATAGAAAAAGAGGTGCAGGAGCTCATTAGCATGACTCATTAGCATAACTCATTTGCATACGCCACACCCCTGACATCGCCGGAAGTGTGTCAGAAGGCAACACCCACCGCTCAGGCTCCACCGGACTGTTTTGGATTGCTAGGTATTGGGGGGGGGGATGCGCAGATCTGCCCTCACAGTGGAGGGAGAGCTTGTACCTGAAGACGGGCCGGGGGGGGGCCCCTCTGCAACTTACCTGGCTGCTTCTTGCTCCTCGTGGCCTGACTGAGGGCTGCTGGGAGCAGGGGGTGGGGCTTGTTGCATGTGCCCGCCCCCTGAGTTCCTTACTGCCGGAACTCCGCTCCTGTGTGCTCCTGCAGGAAATGACCCTTCACTACCCAAAGGAGTCTGAGAGTGGCTTATGATCTCCTTCCTCTTCCCCTCCCCACAACAGACACCCTGTGAGGTAGGCGGGGCTGAGAGAGCTCTTTCGGGGACTGCTCTTGAGAGAACAGCTCAAAAAACCAGGATCACGAAACCACGGGGAAAATCGGGCAAAGCCGCGGGTCAAAATGCGGCTGCGTGGCTTTGAGTGGGAAGTTGACCAATAGAAGTGGGGCAAAGGGAGGTGCGACTGCGGCGCAGCTCTTGTGTGAAATCGGTCTAACAGAATCTGTGGCAGGGCAGGAGCTTTTGTGAGTCAGGGCTCACTTCTTCAGATACAGCTAGACTGGGAGTCCATCTGTCCTTGTATCTCAGAGAGTGGAGCAATTTCAGATGGAGTCACAGTCTAGCTGTATCTGAAGAAGTGAGCAGCGACTCACGAAAGCTCCTTCCCCCATCACGCATTTTGTTAGTCTTCAAGGTGCTACTGGAGTCTTGCGGTTTTCTGATGCTACGGATCGACTAACGGGGCTACCCATCTTGATCTATCTCTAAAGCAGGAAAGGTAGCTAACACCCAGCAGTTAAGGTTGCCAGGGTGGGGGTTGCAAGTGTTAGAATTTAGAATTGATCTCCAGATGACCAAGATCAGTTCCCCTGGAGAAAAGGGCTGCTTTGGAAGGTGGGCTCTTTGGCATTACACGTTGCTGAGGTCCCTCCCCTTTTCAAACCCCACCCTTCCCAGCCTCCACCCCACAAATCTCCAACGATTTCCCAATTCGGAGCTGTAGAAGAAGAAGAAGGAGAGAAGAAGGGATTGGATTTATACCCCGCCGTTCACTACCCGAAGGAGTCTCAAAGCGGCTTACCGTCTCCTTTCCCTTCCCCGCCCCACAACAGACACCCTGGGAGGTAGGTGGGGCTGAGAGAGCTCTGAGAGAACAGAAGAAGAAGAAGAAGAGCTCTGAGAGAACTTGTGACTGACCCAAGGTCACACCAACAGCAGGATGTGGAGGAGCGGGGAATCAAACCCGGTTCTCCCAGATTAGAGTCTGCGCTTTCAACCTCTACACCAAACTGGCTGTAGTAGGGGATCTGAAAAACTGTTGAAGTTTCTGCTTAAAAATAAAAATTGCCAGGTAGCAATATTCCCCACTTGATCCAATGATGATAAATAAGGAAATATGTCGTTATCAGCAGCTGGCTACTTCTGCCAATGAGGAATCCGCTTTGGTCATCCGGTTCCCTCCTCTCCCCTTCCCCATCTGGCTCTACAGAGGAGTCCAGCGTGGCTTGGTGGCGCGTCACGGGTTTCTAAAGCTTTCGTTAAATTGGATTCCTTCCCCTCTCCCCAGCAGCCAATCTCACAGGCAGATTTGCAGGAAGCCTTTGGAGAGATGACGTCGCATTACGGTAAAAGCTCTCCTGTTCTTATCTCTGCGGCCGACGGGGTCACCACGGTCTGCATATGGGGATTAACATAGGCAGAGGCCCCGAGCAATTTAGAAAGACAGACTGGATATTTATTTATTTATTAGAAAAAACAACTTTTTTAAAAAAATTAGTAACAGTTTTTAATTTTTTAACATATAGAAACACAAACAACAGCAATGAATTACAGTTGAATTATAACACTCGCTTGTAACTTTTAACATATAATTCTGATTTGCCTCCCAGTTTCTACCCCCCCCCCCAGCTCCACTGTTGCTGACTGTCAAAATTCCTCAGAGAGCCAGTTGGGAGTAGTAGTTAAGAGTGCGGACTCTAATCTGAGAGAACTGGGTTTAATTCCCCACACCTCCACATGCAGCTGCTGGTGTGACCTTGGGCCAGTCACAAGTTCTCTCAGAGCTATTGTCTCACGGGCAGTCCTTGAAAGAGCTCTCTGAGCCCCACCTACCTCACAGGGTGTCTGTTGTGGGGAGGGGAAGGGAAGGGAAGGAGATTTTAAGGGCACGAGCTTCCGTGAGTCACTGCTCACTTTTTCAGGTACTGAATATCTGATACCTGATACCAACCTGATAATCTGAAGAAGCGAGCCGTGACTCACGAAAGCTCCTCCCCTGCCACAGATTTGTTAGTGTTTAAGGTGCTACTGGACTCTTGCTCTTTTCTACTGCTACAGATAGACCAGAGGTGGCCAAACTTGCTTAAAGTAAGTGCCGCATGGAACAAACATCAGATGTTTGAGAGCCACAAGACATGAACAAATATTGCACACACGTTTTTACTGGAAAATATGCAGATTTGCTTTTTTATTAACATTCAACGAGACTGCCAAAAATAAAAAACAGAAGAGGTAAAAACAGATATTGATAATGATATTTATTTGTCCAACGATATTTAATTGTTTGCTAATGATATTTGTCTAAGAGGAGGAAAGAAAGCAAATGGATGGGGGAGGGAGGAAGGAAGGGGAAGAGAAAGAGAGAGAGAGGTTGGAAAGAAATCAACTTTAATTTTAAATGTCTTCTCCAATCCCCCCCCCACACACACACCAGCTGGCTGGGCTTGGAGAAGGAATTTAAAGAGACAAATGCCTTCTCCAACCTGGGGGGGGGGAGCTTTGAGAATGCATTTAAAGCTAAAGTGGCTTTCTTTCTCTGCTCCTGCCTACCCAGGGACGGGAACAGAGGATAGGACCCGAAGCAACAGGGTTAAATTACCTGCAGAATGGTATTGGCCGGATATTAGGAAACACTTTTTCACGGTCAGAGTGGTTCAAAGGTGGAATCAGCTGCCTAGGGAGGTGGTGAGCTCCCCTTCACTGGCAGCCTTCAAGAAGAGGCTGGACGAATATTTGGCAGAGATGCTTTAGGCTGCTCCTGCACTGGGCAGGGGGTTGGACGAGATGGTCTGTAGGGCCCCTTCCAACTCTATGATTCTATGATTCTATAACACTGGCTGGGGAAGGGAAGACCGATCCGGGAGGCACGCCTCTCCTTCGCTTCCAGGAGCCACACAATATGTGTGAAAGAGTCACATGCGGCTCCCGAGCCACAGTTTGGCCACCCCTCAGATAGAGTAACCCTGCTGCCCAAAATGCACCCTCCAAACCAGCCACTTTCTCTGTGATCTGCTGATCAGTTGTAATTCCAGGAGATCTCCAGGCCTGACTTAGAAACCGGCAACTAGACTGTGGCCCCTCTCTCACACACTGGCTTTTTATATGCAGGGCCCCTGAGAAGGGGACTTGGAGGACAGTCCCGGGGCCCCTGGTTGTTCTTGGGGTCTCATGGAACTAAGCTACTTATGGGATTTATCTTCAAACGGTATCTAGATTGGGTTTGGGTGGTATATATGTGGGAGGGGTTAATTTGGGCTCCTCCCTTTTGTCAGCAAGCTGCCAAAGAACTCTGTGCTATTCATAACCAGACTGTCTGTATACCCCAGCTCCTTCTATGCGTGCCCTGCTATTATGCTTGTCTCATGCATTCCTTTCTATGAACGCTAGTACTGCTTGAAACGTGCTTATCTACAAGGTCACAGGTGTGGAGAAGAAACAGCTTCGCTTAGTTATAATGAGCCAGAGTGTGAGAACTGCTAATTGTTTATCTTTTAGGAAACCGTTGCCTCTCAGGCTAGAAGCGCGAATCTGAGAATCTACCCGTGCGGGCGGGAACCAAGTCCATTGGTTATTGTCGGTTTCAATTTGCTTTATTATCCCTTGCTTTGAGCCTTCCCAGTTATTCTAAACAGTGAACGTGTTCCTGTTCCATCATGGCTTCAATAAAATACTACTTTGCTGCAAACGTGTATTAATTGCAAGTTGTGGGGATCGGACACCTTTGCGCGAACAAACCTTTGTGACTTTCTTTTTGTGCCTTTTCTGTTTACTTGCGCCAGTTATTTCCTAGTAATACCTGTGCATTTCCCAACATTTCCTGCGAATCGATACAGCAGCATGATACTTATGAAGGAGCTCGCTATAAATCCTGTCTAGGTTGTATACGATTTGCATAAGAAACGGGTAAGTCATGCGTAAGAGAAACAAACAAACTGTCGGTACCCACAGAGAAAACGGGTGGGCCGAAATTGTCTGCAATGATAACGTATGGAAACAGAAAAGGGCCAATGTATCTCTACTAGTCATCTCAGTGGGGAGATAACAAGCCCGAGGTGTTCCTGGGGATGCCTGGAAATGTAGACATATTTTATGTAGCAGACCTCGCCTGATTTTCTTCACCAAAATTAATCTTTGGTGTATGCTTACCGTCCTCGGCAGAGGCGTGCCATCCATTACGAGGCCGCCCGGTGGCCCAAGATGGAAAAGGAAGCTAAAGCTGATACACCGAGGGCAATTCTGCATTTAGCATTCGCTCCATATTTTCTCAACTGGGAGGAAAAGGTGCAGCTCAAAACCACATTCAAATACCCCGTACTGACTGCAAAGTCACCCTGAACAGCCACAGAAGGCGCCATAAAATCCAATGATCAAAGAAAGTGAAAGCGGCATGGAATGTGGAGGCTACCATAAAATCCGATGATCAAAGAAAGCAAAAGTGGCATGGAGTGTGGAGGCTACCATAAAATCCGATGATCAAAGGAAGTGAAAGCGGCATGGAATGTGGAGGCTACCATAAAATCCGATGATCGAAGAAAGCGAAAGCGGCATGCAATGCGGAGGGGAGTTTCTGTTCCAGCGTGGGTTCCGTAAAACAACGGAGGGAAAAGCCAATGCAGAATCGCCCACTGAGTACCAGAAGAAAGAGATACGATGTAAACTTAGCGAACATTGCGAATATCCTCTGCTCGTTCTGACTGCTGGCATTCGGATGTCAGAAGCTGCGGATGAAGACGTTTTTGACAAACAGTATTTCCCCTCCCCAGATTCTTTCCCTGGCTGAAATCCAGAGACGTCTTCAGCTTGGGGGGGGGGGGCTTTAGGCCACTTCAAGCCGCTGACCTCGATGAGCCCCTCTTCCCAGTAGAACAGCCTTGGCTCAGGAGAGACGCAGGAAAAACAGAACCCCTAAAAGGACCATGAAATGTGTTATCCTGGATTAAGGGACCCTGTAGAGTTTTCAAGGCAAGAAATGATCGGAGATGGTTTGCCATCGCCTGCCTCTGCATAGCGACCCTGCACTTCCTTGGTGTTCTCCCAATCCAAGTATTGCTGACCCTGCTTAGCTTCTGAGATCCGACAAGATCTGGCTATCTTGGGACATCCAGGACAGAGCCAGTTTGGTGTAGTGGTTACGTGTGCGGACTCTAATCTGGGAGAACCGGGTTTGATTCCCCACTCCTCCCCTTGCACCTGCTGATGAGACCTTGGGTCAGTCACAAGCTCTGGCACAGCTGTCCTTGAAAAAGAGCAGTTTCTGTCAAGAGTTCTCTCAGCCCCACCCACCTCACAGGGTGTCTGTTGGGGGAAGGGTAAGGGAGAGGAGTTTGTAAGCCGCTCTGGGACTCCAAGTGAAGGGTGGGGTATAAATCCAATCTCTTCTCTTCTTCTTCTCCACAGCGGGCTACAACTTTTTATGGGGTGTCTGAGAAAGGCGTCTGTCCTGGCCTGGATGGCCCAGACTAGACCCTAGAACCCTGGGAGTCCAGCGTTCCCTCTAGGCTGAGTTAGTGTGAGCTCCAGAGCAAACTGATTTATGCAGGAGCCAAATCGCTCGCTCACAACTTTAATGCCAGGAGCTCACAAAGCTGAATTTTTGCTCACAAGACTCCATGGCTAAGAGGGAGCGTTGCCCGGGACCCTAGAAAATATGCTGCTATCTTAAGGGTTTTGTGCTCACAAAGAGAAATTATTGTGTCTCGTGCCTTTTATATACATCACAGTCCTTGAAAAGGATCGTATTCGAAACGGGTAAATCACTAGAGTCCCCTGGGACTCGTGATTGCGAAACTGACAAGGTGCTGTCTGAATATTTGAACAGATTGTAAACCTGCACTTCGAGGTATTGTTTGGGTGAAACCTATTTTTGATCATATTTGACACCAGAATTTATATAACAGTATAGGAAATTTTAAAAAATAAAAATAAAAAGCACAAATTTGATCTACTTTAAACATACATCTATTATAGGTAAAGGTAAAGGTTCCCTTGCTTGAAAGCCAGTCGAATCCGACTCTAGGGTCGCAGTGCTCATCTCCGTTTCAAAGCCGAAGAGCCAGCGCTGTCCAAAGATGTATCCATGGTCATGTGGCTGGCATGACTAAACACCAAGGTGCACGGAACGCTGTTACCTTCCCACCAAAGTGGTACCTATTTATCTACTTGCAATTTCTTGCTTTCGAACTGCTAGGTTGGCAGGAGCTGGAACTAGAGATGGGAGCTCACTCCATCATGCGGCACCCGGGTCTCGAACTGCTGAACTACTGACCTTCCACAGCCTGCAGTTCAGCGTCTTAACCACAGCTCAATTATTATTATACACAGTACCATATACTTTTGCATACCCACCTAGGAGTTGGCAACAATGCTCCCTCTAAGCTGTGGAGTCTTGTGAGCAAAAATTCTACTTTGTGAGCTACTGGCATTAAAGTTGTGAGTGAGAGATTTGGCTGCTGCATAAATTAGTCTGCTCTGGAGCCATCCTTCCTGAGCTGAGACAAAAAATGTGTGAGCCAGAGGCTAAAAAACTGTGAGTTAGCTCACACTCACTCAGCTTAGAGGGAACTCTGGTTGGCAAACCAGCACTCTGGTTTCTATTGTTATCCCCCCCCCCCCCAATACTGGTGACCATATCATGCCTAGAATTTCATTTGCGATTTTCAGTATACATCGTTTAAAATTGTGGCTATTTTGAAAACGCACAGCACTGTTGGCATATTCATTTCAGTCCAAATTGCAACATTAATCTTTTATCTTTTTTTTTTTTTAAAGAAAAAGACAGTTAATTTCCTCCAGCTCATAGGAGGACGAATCCGAGGTGTGTTTCAGAAAGCCACGCTTGTTCCGGACTAGTGTTTCCATTGTAAGTGGTTGTGTTATTTAAGTATCCATTGGAACGGCAAACAAGGGACACTTTCCGTGTTGATTAATTAGTCATGTCGGGACTCTGCTGCAGTTGAAAGATGCGGCAGTGGCATTGGGGCGAGGGGATCGTATGTCGGGAGATCCTGTGTCGATCTTGTCTTTAATCCGTAAGTGTGAAGCAATTAAAAAAAAGGAGGATGATACGGCCTCGAGTCAGTACAGGGTGACAGATGGGATCGCGGGATTACAGAAAGACAAACCGTTGGGGAGTCTTTGCCACATGGTGACACTTCCCTGTGGAAGCCCCCATGTGGAGTGCAATGACAAAGGGGGCTTCCAGGTAGAGGGTTTCCCCACATTTCCCCTTCTTCAACAGTGGGGCATAGTGGTTAGCTGGGTGATCTTAGACCAGTCCCTCCCCCTGAGTTTAACCTACCTCGCAGGACCATTGTGAGGACAAGATGGGGGAAAGAAGAATCACGTATCCAGCTGCCTGTCAGCTAAGCTACCATGAGTAGGGAGAGATGTTCTAATTGCTTTGCATTCCTTCTCATTCGCTTAATTGCTTCACAGCTGCAATGCTCATCTGTAAAGAGTTACTGGAGGAGTTGTGGTGTCTACCTTCCGTGGGATCATTCTGGTTCCCAGCTTCGCTACCGTTAGAGACTCTTGCCATCTCCCGCGCGCGGGAGCCCATCTAATTGGGTATTGCTGGGGGGGGGCGCATACGAATGCCCGATATCCTATTATGCGCATAGGTAGTTCGCCATTCCTAACAGTGTTCGTGTTATTGCATCTATGGCTTTTCAATAAAAGTAAAACTTTCCTAGAAGCGTGTACTTCGTTGTTTTGTTGTGGATCCTGACACTGCCCTATGCTCCTTGGATGGAAGGAGTGATAAAGATGTACTAGAAAGAGAGACAATAGCTGGTTCTGCATCTGGCATTCGCTCCACATTTCCTCAACACTGAAGGAAAGGTGCAGCTCAAAACTACATTCAAATACCCCGGGGCAACGCTGTCCTGTCTGCAAAGTCACCCCGGAACGGCCATAAGACGGCCATAAATCTACGCAGAAGGTACCATAAAAAACGATGCTCAAAGGAAGCGAAAGTGGCATGCCATGCAGAGGCTACCATAGAATCCGATGATGAAAGAAAGTGAAAGCAGCGTGCAATGTAGGGGGGGATTTCTGTTTCAGTGTGGGTTTGGCAAAACAACGGAAGGAAAAGCCAATGCAGAATCGCCCTGGGTGGTCTTGGGCCAGTCCCTCCCCCTGTGCTTAACCTACCTCGCAGGACCATTGTGAGGACAAGATGTTGGTGTGTGTGTGTGAGAAGAATCACATATCCTGCTGCTCTGGGCTCCTTGGATAGAAGGAGTGATAAAAATGTACCAGGAAGAGAGGTGATGACTCTCAAAAGAAGCTTTGGCACACAGTCCTCCTCGAGTGCACCGTTCATTTATATATGTTATTCACTTCATTTAAACCCCAGAATACAGGAAGTTGCTTTCTACTAAATCAGACCATTGGCTTATCGAGGTCAGTATTGTCTACTCGGACTGGCAGTGGCTCCCCAGGGTTTCATGCCGAGGTCTTTCCCATCACCTGGTCCTTTTTGACTGGAGATGCCGGGGCTTGAACATGGAATCTTCTGCATGCAAACAGAGGGCGATTTCTCACTAAAGCTGCCTCGCAGCACAGCCGCCGTTTGCCCCAACACAAACATGTCAATTTCACACCCGAGGCTGCGGGGCTACATTTGACTGGGGCTTCGCCCGATTTCCTGCGCAGTTTCATGATCCTCAAAAACCAGGATCACGAAACTGCGGAGGAAATCGGGCGAAGCCCCGAGTCAAAATGCAGCCCCGCAGCTTCGGGTGTGAAATTGACATGTTTGTGTCGGGGCAAATGACGCTGTGCTGCGAGGCAGCTCTAGTGAGAAATCGCCCAGAGGCTCTCCCACTGAGCCACAGCCCCCCTCCCTTAACATGAACACACGTGAAGCTGCTTTATACTGAATTAGATCGCTGGAAGATTAAAATCAGTGTCCTCTGCTCCAAGTGGCAGAGGCTCTCCGGGGGTCTCAGGCAGGGGTCTTTCACATTCCCTGCTGCCTGTTAAACTGGAAATGCTGGGGTCTGAACCTGGGACCTTCTGCAGGCAAGATGGGGACCGCACTTGGCTTACGGCATTCGCTTCTTCTCCATTTTATCCTCACAAGAGCCCTGTGAGGTGGGTTGGGATGAGGGCGTCTGACTGGCTCAAGGTCACCCAGCGAGTTTCCACGGCAGAATAGGGATTCTAATCTGGGTTCTCTCAGTTCCTAGTCGGACACTCTAACCACTGCACCGCATTGCCTCTCAAAGAAACAAGAGATTTAGAAATACGAGTCCAGGGTTCCTTAACTCCTTCCTCACCAGCCTCCTCTGATGGCACCAGGCTTTTTGGGGTTCTGGTGGCAAATTGTTCTGAAATCCAGAGAGGGTAGCCTACCTCTCTGGGTTGTTGTTTAATGTATTGGAAAAGTATAGGGTTCCCTCTCATTCTTGGACAGGCTTATAGAATCCTATACAGGGTGTTCTTGGTCGGGAAGACTCCTGTCCCATGGGGTCTACTCAAGTATCCACCCAAGAGCTAAAGCAAATGATACGACCTGTACGTTTTCACCTGTCAAGCTGACTACACGTTGAGAGATCCAGTTTGGTGTGGCGGTTAGGAGCGCGGACTCTAATCTGGGAGAACCGGGTTTGATTCCCCACTCCTCCACATGCAGCTGCTGGTGTGACCTTGGGTCAGTCATCAGTTCTTTCAGAGCTGTTCTCTCAAGGGCAGTTCTCAAAAGAGCTCTCTCTGCCCCACCTACCTCACAGAGTGTCTTTTGTGGGGAGGGGAAGGGAAAGGAGATTGTAAGCCGCTCTGAGACTCCTTTGGGTAGTGAAGGGCGGGGTACAAATCCTATCTTCTCCTCCTCCTCCTCCCTACCTGCATAGCCAGATAAGGTGTCATGAACATCTATGGACTTTTTTTTATTCATAGGAAAACTTTTTAAAAGTGCCTGTTCAACAAATGCATATGTGATTGTGTGTGTGTGTGTGTGCTGAGCAGTTATGATACTGTCATCACCATAAAAAAAAAAAGAATTGAACTTCATAAGTACCAAGCCCAGATTTACACAGCATTCGTTTCTCTTTGTATATGAAAGGGATAAATCATACATTCGAGTCATCCATCAAAGTCATAAAAACAGCCTACAAAGGCAATAGTCAAAGCTTTACAATATGGGGGGGGGGGCTCACCAAGAGTGCTGTCTCGGTCCTGTCTATTTCATTTTTATATCACCCTTCTTCTGAGACAATTTGTGTGATGTACATAAGAACATAAGAAAAGCCCTGCTGGATCAGACTGGTAAAAGTCCATCTAGTCCAGCATCCTGTCTCACACAGTGGCCAACCAGCTCCTCTGGAGGGCCAAAAACAGGGCACAGAGGCTGAGGCCTTCATTAGAACATCAGAAGAGCCCCGCTGGATCAGACCAGTGGTCCATCTAGTCCAGCATCCTGTTGCAAACAGTGGCCAACCAGTTCCTCTGGAGGGCCAACAACAGGGCAGAGAGGCCGAGGTCTTCATTAGAACATCAGAAGAGCCTTGCTGGGGCTTCCGGTCTGGCTCCCGCGAATGGCGGATGCATCCTCGGGTCGCTCCCGAGGGCGTCTCGCCCGCCCGCGGTGGAGGAGGGAATCCGCGCAAGCGGAGACCCGAATGAGCCCCTCAGGATGAGAGGAGCTCGGATCCGGGGTGCTTTAGGGCGCACCAGGGGGGAGTCTCTCTCTCGACCGAGAGGTTGGAGATCGAGGCGCCCGCCATGCCCTGCCCCATTGGCCCTTGCT
>NW_015175971.1:2824777-2828659 GCF_001447785.1 Gekko japonicus | reverse complement strand
GGAACTGGGCAAAAGCAAGCGGAGAAGAAGGGAGGGACTTCCGTCTGGGTGTTTGCTTATATGTGAGAGCCGGCTGCTTAATGCTTGGATTGTTTATGGCTGTGAATCTGACGGGGGATTGTGGAAAACGGAAAAGTTTGAACTGTGACAGCGAGAAGTGCCTTGTAAGCGCTTATAAAAGTCAACAGTTGCGGAGGAGGATCCAGTGGAGAGTTTGGGAGCGGATAAAAGCGAAATTGAAATTTAATACCATTCTCAAAGCTAGAGACCTCCTGAAACGGCATGAAAGGAAGAGGATTTATAGCACATGAACTGAAAGAGTTAACAGCAACCCGAAGGACGATTGAAAAAAGCCGGAAGGTGAGGAAAACAGAGGAAGCTCCTCCACGTTATCGGGAGTTTAAAAGTAACCAGCACGCAAAGAAGCGGTTCTGAATGCGCCCTGAAGAGACTTTTTAACAGAAATTCAAAGGAACACTACTAATATACTAACATAGAACTACCTGTGACCGGATTGAAAAAAGATGTTTGACAACACACAGAAGAAGCCTAAGACGAATGTTTGGACATTACTAACAGTTTAATTTACCAGTTAATATATCACTCAGCTTTCTCTTTCTCCCACTATATACCCCCCCCCATTTTTCCTTTTAAGCGAAATACCTCCCCTTTTTAGGAGAGTCAATAAAATCTTTATTTAAAAAAAAAAGAAGAGCCCTGCTGGGTCAGCCCAGTGGTCCATCTAGTCCAGCCTCCTGCCTCACACAGTGGCCAACCAGCTCCTCTGGAGGGCCAGCAACAGGGCACAGAGAGCCTACAAAGAACATTAGAAGAGCCCTGCTGGATCAGACCAGTAAAGGTCCATCTAGCCCAGCATTCTGCCTCACACAGGGGCCAACCAGTTCCTCTGGAGGGCCAACAACAGGGCAGAGAATGTCTCTGAATGTGGAGGTTCCTCTCAGTCACCACGGTTGGTAGCCACTGATGGACTCATCCTCCATGAATCGATTTAATCCCCTTTTAAAGCTGTCTATTCCTGTGGCCATCAGGACATCCTCTGGCAGCCAATTCCACGTTTTAATCACTCAGTGTAAAGGAGTATTTCCTTTTGTCTGTTCTCTTTTCCTCCTATTATCTTCACAATGAGCCTGTGACATAGGTTAGGATGAATGGGAGAATATTTAAATGCTCAATGAGCAATTAAAATGTGGAATGTGCTGCCAGAGGATGTGGTGGCGGCCACACGCGGCTTTAAAAGGGGATTAGATAGATTCATGGAGGATAAGTCTATCAGTGGCAACTGGCCACAGTGACCAAAGGGAACCTCCACATTCAGAAACAGTAAGACTACAAATCCCAGTGCCAGGATGCAACGTTTGGGAAAGGCCTCGGCCTCTGTGCCCTGTTGTTGGCCCTCCGGGGTAACTGGTTGGCATACTGTGTGAGACAAAATGCTGGACTAGATGGAGCACTGGTCTGATCCAACAGGGCTCTTCTCATTTTCTAATGAAGGCCTCGGCCTCTCTGCCCTGTTGTTGGACATCCAGAGGAACTGGTTGGCCCCTGTGTAAGAGAGGATGCTGGACTAGAGGGACCGCTGGTCTGATCCAGCAGGGCTCTTCTTATGTTCTTATGAAGGCCTCGGCCTCTCTGCCCTGTTGTTGGACCTACAGAGGAACTGGTTGGCCCCTGTGTGAGAGAGGATGCTGGACTAGATGGACCGCTGGTCTGATCCAGCAGGGCTCTTCTTATGTTCTTATGAAGGCCTCGGCTTCTCTGCCCTGTTGTTGGCCCTCCAGAGGAACTGGTTGGCCTCTGTGTGAGACAGGATGCTGGACTAGATGGACCACTGGTCCGATCCAGCAGGGCTCTTCTCATGTTCTGAGGGGGGGGGGGATCTGCCCCAGGGTTGCTCAGTCTGAGCTCGATGGCCGATTTGAACTCGGTTCTCTCATTCCCACGTTGACACCCCAGCCGCTATGCCAGACTGCCTCTCCATTTCAGTCTGTGAGAGAAAAGAAAGGGAACATGCAAGTGAAAGATAAGGCTGTCTTCTTCCCCATCCGAACAAGAATCCTGAGCAAAACCCGAGAACGTGGACGAGGAGGCCAAACTGAGAACTGGGCAAGAACACAGGCTGGCAAAGGCAGAGAGAAGAGGGGGACCGGGGGGGGGGGGGGGGGGAGAACCGCAGAGGCGAGGCAAGCCAAGCCAAAATTCACATCCATTGGAAAGAACCGGCCAAACCTTTGGCTGGGAGTCTCTCTCTCTCTCTCTTAGAGAAACACAAAACGCTTCCAAAGTCTCGCTCTGCCAAATGCGACAACTCGCCTTCCTGGCTGTTCTTTAATGGGATCGGGCTGACCCACTTCAGTTTGGGGGCACGGTGGCAACGGAGAGCGGACGATTCCTTCCTCCCTCATGCCAGGCCGGCCATCTCCCGGCTCTTTCATCCATGCCCTTGTGGTGCATGTTTTGGTAGCTGCCCAGACGACCTTTGGCCGAAAGGGACGCGGCAGGAATGTAGGGCAGCTCCAAGTGTTTCCGACCACCTCTGGCTTCCTGGCGAGGCATCGATGGAAATATTTTTGTAGCTACGTGGGTGGCTCTTGCCGGGTGTTTAGACAGACAGCGCTGCACCAGCCTCTGACAGTTGGGGAGTCCGGGAACATGACAAAAAGCCAGATCCAGGTAGAGGATAAAAAAAGGCAGGTGCTTCGAAAGATTTGTTAGGAGAGGAGCAGGAGGAGGAGAAGAAGAAGAAAAAGAAGAAGAGGAGGAGGAGGAGGAGGAGGAGATTGGTTTTATATCCCACCCTTCACTACCCAAAGGAGTCTCAGAGTGACTTACAAACTGCTTTCCCTTCCCCTCCCCACAATAGACATCCTTGTGACGTAGGTGGGGCTGAGAGAGCTCTGACAGAAACTGCTCTTTTTCAAGAACAGCTGTGCCAGAACTACAGCTTGCCCAAGGTCATCCAGCAAGGTGCAAGTGGAGTAGGGGATCAAACCCGGTTCTCCCAGATTAGAGTCCGCGCAATCAACCACTACACCAAACTGGCTCTCAGAAGAAGAAGAGGAGGAGGAGGAGATTGGATTTATACCCCACCCTTCTCTCAGAGTTTCAGAGCATCTTACAACCTCCTTTCTCTTCTCCTCTCCACCCTGTGAAGTAGGTGGGGCTGAGAGAGCTCTTTCGTGGACTGCTCCAGAAAGAACAGCTCTGAGAGAACTTGTGACTGACCCAAGGTCACCCAGCTGACTGCATGTGGAGGCATGGGGAATCCAACCCAGTTCTCCCAGATCAGAGTCTGTGCTCCTAACCACTACACCAAACTGGAACACACATACAGGGGAATGACATTGCAGAGACCGGAGAATTGACTGCACCCCTATAGGATGAGGGTGGAGGGATCGTGGCTTCAATGGCTCCCCTGTGTTAAAAACTCTGTGCGAGTAGAAAGCCACCACAGCAAGCAAAGATAGGGGTAGAACAGGGATCCCCAACGTGGTGCCCATGGTGGAGACAGTTTGGTGCAGTGGTTACGAGCATCAGACTCCAGTCTGGGAGAACCGGGTTGGATTCCCCATTCCTCCACATGCAGCCAATTGGGTGACCTTGGGTCAGTCACCGTTCTCTCAGAGCTGTTCTCTCAAGAGCTCTCTCAGCCCCACCTACCTCACAGGGTGTCTGTTGTGGGCAAGGGAAGGGAAGGCAGGGGTAATTTATAGAAAAAGAGGTGCAGGAGCTCATTAGCATAACTCATTAGCATGACTCATTTGCATATGCCACACTCCCTGACATCACCGGAAGCGTGTCAGAAGGCAACACCCACCGCTCAGGCTCCACTGGACTGTTTTGGATTGCTAGCTATTGGGGGGG
>NW_015175971.1:2814188-2824633 GCF_001447785.1 Gekko japonicus | reverse complement strand
AATGAGCCCTGAGGGAAGGAGATGGTAAGCCGCCCTGAGACTCCAAGTGAAAGGCGAGGTATAAATCCAACTTTCTTCTTCTTCTTCTTCTTCTTCTTCTTCTTCTTCTTCTTCTTCTTCTTCTTCTTCTTCTTCTTCTTCTTCTTCTTCGTCTTCTTCTTCTTCTTCTTCTTCTTCGTCTTCTTCTTCTTCTTTCTCTTCCTCCTCCTCCTCTCTATGAAAGCACAGCATTCTATGGAGGAGACTCGGTATGGGCTGCAATTCATGGGCTGCAGTCATTCCTCAATGTGCTGCTGCTGCTTCTGCTGCTTCTTCTCCTCCTCCTCCTTCCTGGCATCCACCAAGTGTTTTTAGAAAGTGAGTGGAACCAGTTGGGGGTTTTGCCCAGCCAGGTTTCTGAAACTGGCTGTGCAGATTTTTAAAGAGTGTTGCCCAGAATCACACCTGAGATCAGTTCCTCTGGAGAAAATGGCTGCTTTGGAGGGCTGCCTCTGTGGCATTATACCCTTGTGAATCCTCTCCCTTCCTCAAGCCCTGCCCTCCAGGAATTTCCCAAGCCAGACTTGGCAACCCGACTCCTGTTCAGCCTCAGCGTCCCAAAATGCCAGTCCACAACACCTCTGCCAGGCAAATGCCCGGCAAGCAGGCTGGCTTTACAGAGATGGAAACGTGATGGGTGAAGAGTGGCCAGGAATCCAGATTCATGCCAGTGCCCCGAGACAAATCTAACAGGGTGCTCCTGTGTAGACATTTCAGTTATCGTGAGTCTCCCCCCCTCCCCCTCCAACTTCCCCCTAATGGACTCACAACCACCACCTCTGCTTAGCCTGTGACAACTGTATGGGTGGTTCATTGACAGTCAGCGTATCAATATTTTATGTTGCATATGTGCCGTTATGCAAATGAGCTCTCTTCCCCCGGCTGTTTGCTGAACTCTCCCTCTGTACTTTGGCCTCCTTTGGCTCTTTCATTATGAAAGGTCGCTGCTCTAAGTGGGTGGGGTCGCAGGCAGTTTGCCTGCCCTGGGTGGGGAACAGAGACAGAGAGCGAGAGAGCGAAGGAGAGAGGGAGAGTATAGACAAAGGAATATGTTTGATGTAGTGGTTTGGTGTCGTGGTTAAGTGCGTGGACTCTAATCTGGGAGAACCGAGTTTGATTCCCCACTCCTCCACTTGCAGCTGCTGGATGACCTTGGGCAAGCCATCGTTCTGATAAGAGCTGTCCTTGAAAGAGTAGTTTTTGAAAGAGCTCTCTCAGCCCCACCTACCTCACAGGGAGTCTGTTGTGGGGAGGGAAAGGGAAAGGAGTTTGTGAGCTGCTCTGAGACTCCGAGTGAAGGGCGGGGTATAAATTCAATCTCCTCCTCCTCCTCCTCCTCCTCCAGTTTTCAGTAGGCTGTTTTCCTTTTGGGGCAGTCAAGGGTACCCAGTCAAGGGAAAGTGAGTCACACATGGAATTCACTGCCACAGGAAGTGGTGGCGGCTACAAGCATGGGCGGCTTCAAGAGGGAATTAGATAAACATCTGGAGCAGAGGTCCATCAGTGGCTATTAGCCACAAGGTATAGATAGGAACTCACAGGCTGGGGCAAGTGATGCTCTGTCTTCTTGGTGCTTGGGGGGGGGCAACAGTGGGAGGGCTCCTAGTGTCCTGGCCCCACTGCTGGACCTCCTGATGGCACCTGGTATTTTTGGCCACTGTGTGACAGAGTGTTGGACTGGATGGGCCATTGGCCTGATCCAACATTGGCGTCTCTGATGTTCTTAAGGCTAGAGTCTGAATCTGTAAACCAGTTGCCATTTTGTGTTTAAAAACCCATCTTGCCAGCTCCTGTCCATATAACTGTGGGGATATTTGGTTAACAGAGCAGAGTTTGCCCTGTCATAGAAGTGTGATACTAAGTGCAGTAATATAAATCTCCCAAGAAATATGCTGCAAAAAAGGTAAACGCACATTTATTCCAGTAGATCCAGTTCAGATTCAGGTTGCAGTCGAAAGGAGAGAGAGAAGCCCAATCTAAAGAGGACTTTTCCTATCACGAAATGGCTGGCTTGTGTGTGGGAGTCTGAGGGTATTGTCTCTACAGGCGGGACCTGCAGATATATGTGTCTCCATGGAAGGCCATGTGCAGTGAGTGAGAGGACAAAGGGAGAAAGAGAGAAGGAGAAGGAGATATATGTGTCTCCATGGAAGGCCATGTGCAGTGAGTGAGAGGACAAAGGGAGAAAGAGAGAAGGAGAAGGAGATATATGTGTCTCCATGGAAGGCCATGTGCAGTGAGTGAGAGGACAAAGGAAGACAGAGAGGAGGAGAAGGAGAGCTCCCAGCTTATGCCAAAGAGAGGCCTCCCATTCAAGGAGATAACACCCATTCACACTTAGAGTGATGTAGCGCCCCCCCCCCATGTATAGGCATGTTGAGTCGCTCACTCCGACAATAACAGCAGCCGGTCACACACCAGTTGAGCACGTGAAGGTTTTCTGGAGTTTGTTCTCTGCAACAAGTAGGCACAGATAGACTACATTTGAACATGGAGGCTCTATGTAGCGATTGCAGCTACTACGCATTGGTAGATCTGATGCCTCATGGCTTTGTCCACTTTGTCGACAGGAGTTTAGCTAAGTCCAAAACCCAGCTTCCATCAAGAGGTCCACAAGCAGAGCCAAACGCCCTCCCACCGTTGCCCCCACCAAGCACCAAGGATGCAGAGCATCACTGCCCCAGACATAAGAACATAAGAGAAGCCATGCTGGATCAGACCAATGGCCCATCCAGGCCAACACTCTGTCCCACAGTGGCCAAAACCCAGGTGCTATCAGAAGGTCCACCAGCAGGTCAAGAACTCCGGAACTCCTCCCACAGTTGCCCCCCAAACACCAAGGTTCGCTGTTGGAGACTTTGGCGTTGCAAAACCTCTTGTTAAATATAGGGGAAACACATGGATTAATTGCACTGAAAACTGATGCAGGAAACACGGTGCTTGCGTGCAAAACAGCGCAATCCAGCTGCACTGTGCGCAATTTGTAAAAGTCCCATTATCTGTCGGAGACGCGATAGAAATGTTGTGAATTTCCCATGCCTTGGGTGGAAATGTCCTCGCATCAGAACACTTTGAGGAAACGTGATTCAGATCATAAATCTTGCATATAAAACCCTGCTCCCTCGCAGCCGTTTGTGCCGTAGGGAGAGACTGGGAGCTGCCTGGTGGTTTTCTGAACTATCATTTGGCCTGAAACTGAAAATAATAAAGCACCGAGACATGGGGGTGCTGCGGCTCATTGTTAAACCATCTGCTTTGCAAAAGCGGAAAATCTCAGGTTCAGTCATTGGCATTTCCAGGGGCAGGATCTCAGGTGGGAGGCCTTTCTCTGTCACAGTGCTGCTGACTCCTGTCAAAGTGGATCATACTGAATTATACAGACCAGTGGCCGGACGTGGTGTAAGGCAGCTTCATGTTGTAACCCTGCAGCACATTTTAAGAAGATGCTGTTTCAAAGGAGTCTCGTAAGACCCGTCTTTCCCAGGCTAGAAGCACACTTTTGCAAATACATTGGGAGGAAGGGAAGGTTCAAACTTGTCGACAGGGGCTGAGTCCAGTGGCACCTTTAAGACCAAAGTTTTACTCAGGGTATGAGCTTTTGTGTGCAAAGCACACTTTTGCAAATACATTGGAAGGAAGATAAGGTTCAAACTTGTAGAGGGGGGGGCTAAGCAGCAAATTAACATGTTTTAAGATACACGAAGAGAAAACTAAATAACAAGCTAAGGTTATAAGGTCAACAGTTGACAATAAATATGTCAAAATAAGACTGAGAGTCTCCATTCACTCCTCTCAGGTGCGGAGGTCACTTAACAGCATTTTTTTTTCTTTTATGAGGTGGGAGCAGTGCATGTCAGCCAAACATTCCAATATTCCTTGTATTACATTCAGTACTGGTGTAGTGGTTAGGTGCGCAGACTCTAATCTGGGAGAACCGGGTTTGATTCCCCACTCCTCCGCTTGCACCTGGCTGTATGACCTTGGGCAAGCCGTAGTTCTGATAAGAGCTGTTCTTGAAAAAGAGCCGCTTCTGTCAAGAGCTCTCTCAGCCCCACCTACCTCACAGGGTGTCCATTGTGGGGAGGGGAAGGGAAAGGAGGTTGTAAGCCGCTCTGAGACACCTTTGGGTAGTGAAGGGTGGGGTATAAATCCAATCTCTTCTGATATACTGTTCTGAAAAAGAAATACACATACAAGAGAGATGTATAGTCCCTCTGTATGAGAATACATATGTGAGGACTGAATGAGTTCGCATATGTAATAAGAAACCAATATCCCTGTTGAGTCCTGGGGAGGTTTTTGTTCCAAGTGGCCCATATTTAGGGAACTGATATGCCTCTTTCCCAGAGATCTGCTTCAGGATGGTCACTAAATGAGGCAATGCCAACAAGCCATAAAACCAGCATAATAAGCGATAGACTAATGAAAACAAGTCTTTGAACCCCAAACTTGTTTGTTTATTTGACTTCATTTGGTTCCCCAGACAGGGTTACCAACCTCCAAGAGGAAGGTTGCAGTTTTCCCAGAATTTACAACTGATATCCAGACTACAGAGACCAGTTTCCTGGAGAAAATGGGTGCTTTGGAGGGTAGACTCAATAAAATCCAACCACTGAGCTTACTGCGCTCCCCAGGCTCAACCTACAAATCTCCAGGAATTTCCCAACCTGGCACTGGCAACCCTACCAATAGTGGGAGACCCAAAGCAGCTTACATTGTTCCTATGAGGAAAGGTTGAAGGAGTGCAGGGTCAATGTTCCCTCTAAGCTGTGAAGTCTTGTGAGCAAAAATTCAACTTTGTGAGCTACTGGCATTAAAGTTGTGAGCCAGCGATTTGGTTACTGCATAAATCAGTTTGCTTTGGCGCCATCCTTTCTGAGCTAAGACAAAAAAGTGTGAGCCGGAGGCTAAAAAACTGTGAGCTAGCTCACGCTAACGCAGTTTAGAGGGAACATTGAGCGGGGTCTATTTAGCCTGGAGAGGAGACGACTGAGAGGCAATATGATAACCATCTTCAAGTACTTGAAGGGCTTTCGTATAGAGTGCGGAGTTGTTTTCTATTGCCCCAGAAGGTCGGACCAACACTAACGGGTTGAAATTAAATCAGAAGAGTTTTCGGTTAAACAATAGGAAGAACTTTGAGCGGTTCCTCAGTGTACAGGCTTCCTCGGGCAGTGGTGGCCTCTCCTTCTTTGGAGGTTTTTAAGCAGAGGCCGGATGACAGCAATGCTGATGGTGTGAACTTAGGCAGACCATGAGAGGGAGGGCAGGAAGGACTGCATCAGTGCTTAGTTCTCATGACCCCTTCTTACGCACCCAGGGAGATGCTGATGGCAACTTTGGGGTCAGGAAGCAATTTCTCTCCACGCCACTTTGGCCAGGGATCCTGGAGGTTTCTTGCCATCTTCTGGTCATGAAACCGGGGTCACTGGGGGTGTGGGGGAAAGGTATTTATGAACTTCCCGCTTTGTGCAGAGGGTATGACTAGATGACGCTGGAGGTCCCTTCGGACTCTATGATCCTGTGATTCTTCACCTCCACTAAAGAAATCAACCCACACAAATATGGTGGGATGCCCCGACCACTAATGCCTCTTGCCCCTCCCACCATTCGAGTACTGCCATTCAGTGAGGAAGCCCAACAGATAGAGCGCCTATGGTATTCCGCGAAGCCTGCATTTATATTCCAGCTCAACCATGAACTTAATGGATAGGCTCCTTACTATACGTCTGAGCCCTTGCTCGCCATGCAGAAAATGGGAATAAAAATAATAATAGCCTATATTAAAGTTTGGGGGGGGGTTGGGGGGAGGGTGATGATTAATGAAATAAGCCGCGCAAAGAACTTTTATGCGGTAAAACATACTCGGTAAGTACAAGCATTTCCCCCCCAGCGGTGTAACCACTTCCCATCATTATCACTCGCTAAAGGCCCGATGGGAACGCCAGCAAATGTGCCTCCGCATCCTGATTTATGATTATGGGAAGCGAAAACATATCCTCGGGTTTTTCAGTCCATCATGCACCGCTTTTGGAAGGGGAGCTCCCCCCCCCAATGGCATGGCTGCCCCCTGAAGTAAAATTAACCTATCCTTCTACTTTATTACGCTTTTATAGGTGAGGCTGTTTTTGGTTTAAGAGTTCCCATGGATTTCATTACAGGACCCATCCAGTGGGCTGTAAAGTACTTTCCAGCTGCCGCTGAATGTTTTGCTGACAAACGTTATAGAATAAGATCCATCGCAGACATCATAGGATCCCTTGCTTTCCCTGGCTTGAACCTTTTTGGAAAGATGCATGAACGGAAGGATAGGACTGAAACTAAGGGTCTACTAAGGACTAAGGGTCACATCCCAACCCAACCCAACACATCCCAACCCAACACTGAGAGCCAGTGTGGTGTAGTGGTTAAGTGTGTGGACTCTAATCTGGGAGAACCGGGTGTGATTCCCCACTCCTCCACTTGCACCTGGCTGGACGACCTTGGGCAAGCCATAGTTCTGATAAGAGCTGTTCTTGAAAAAGAGCCGTTTCTGTCAAGAGCTCTCTCAGCCCCACCTACCTCACAGGGTGTCTGTTGTGGGGAGGGGAAGGGGAAGGAGTTTGTAAGCTGCTCTGAGAATCCTTTGGGTAGTGAAGGGCAGGGTATAAATCCAATCTCTTCTTCTTCTTCTTTTGTATGGACATGGCATTATGCCGAATCAGGCCTTTGGCTCATTGAGGTCAGTACTGTCTACTCAGACCAGCAGCAGCTCCCCAGGGTGTTAGGCAGAGGTCTTTTGTCTTTTCACTGGAGATGCTGGGATTGAATCTGGGACCTTCTGCATGCCAAGCAGGTGTCCTGCCACCGAACCACAGCCCCTCTCCATGGACAACATGGGATCACAAAGGTACAAGGCAATGCTATCCCCATTCCCCCATTCCCATGTGAAGGCACCCTTCTGCCCCACTAGAATTCTAATTCTTCTGAACATTTCTGTTTTTTCACACTCCGCAGACTGACAGAAGTGTGGGAGCTTTCCTGACCTCCTCAGGCAGGCTATCCCACATGGCTGGAGCCACCCCAACTGGGAGCAGACAGTTGCTGGATCCTACCTGTTTCCAGGGAGGGACTTTCAGAAGGCTTTGCTCAGATGAAGAAAGCTGCTGTGACAGCCTAGTGGGAAATGCCCATCATTCATTTGTTCATTCATTTGTTCGTTCATTTGTTTATTCATTTGTTCGATCATTTGTTTGTTTATTTGTTTGTTTGTTCATTCGTTTGTTCGTTCATTCATTCATTTGTTCGTTCATTCGTTTAGTTAATTCGTTCATTTATTTGTTCGTTCATTCATTCGTTCATTCATTCGTTCATTCATTTGTTCATTCATTCGTTCATTCATTCGTTCATTCATTCGTTCGTTCATTTGTTTGATCGTTTGTTTGTCCATTTGTTTGTTTATTCATTCGCTTATTTTTCAGGTAGCACTAGCAAGGTATGTAGGGCAGTTTGCAGGGGAGAAAAAACGGGTGGGATGGAAAGAAAGAGAAGATAGGCTAGAGTCAAAGAATGGGGTAGACCTGAATTCCACAGTTCGGCTATTATATTAGGGAGTATGGTCTGTACTACCATCATATCGCTTGCTAAAACTAGAGTCCTACTAAGGACTTTTGCATCATTTAACGTGTCATGTTCATACTTATGCTTCGCTCCAGTTCTGTTTTTTAGACTTCCGGTTGGTTCTACAACCCGAATCCTAATGCATCGTCTATTGAATGTCCCATCCGTCAATTGTATTGACTCACTCTGTGTAATCCGCCTTGAGTCCAAGTGAGAAAGCTGAACTATAAGTAACGTAAATAAATAAAATTCTAAAGTTCCTAGGGGCATCAAGATGATCTCTGTTGAGGATATAATACTGGGTTAGTTTAGAGTAGTGGTTAAGTGCGTGGACTCTAATCTGGGAGAACCGGGTTTATTCCCCACTTTTCCACTTGCAGCTGCTGGATGACCTTGGGCAAGCCATAGTTCTGTCAGAGCTGTTCTCTCAAGAGCAGTTCTCTCAGAGCTTTCTCGGCCCCGCCTACCTCACAGGGTGTCTGTTGTGGGGAGGGGAAGGGAAAGGCATTTGTAAGCCGCTCTGAGACTTTGAGAGAAGGGCGGGGTATAAATCCAATCTCTTCTTCTTCTCCTCTTTGGTCTGATCTAGTAGGCCCTTTCCTCCATTCTAATCCCCCTCGCAAGAGAACCGGTTTCCTTTATAGCTTGCCTGTGCTGTACATCAACGGGCTTATCTGAGAATCTGTGAAAGCAACTCAGTAACCTTGTATGCCCTTTCCGGTACCTCACGTTAGATGTTAAGGGGGGGAATAGATTCCCACCCTGTCTCTTGTACACCCCGCCTCTTACTCGCTCGGACAGCTGTGACATTTCGAAAGCTTTCTCTCTGGAGCTTGCTTCTTTCCAGCCTCGCACTCCAATTAGTCCCGCTGAAACCAGAGACTTGAAACCCTCTTCTTTTTCTTGCTGCTCAAAGTTGGATGTGTGAAGTTGAGCAGATGGGCAGGAATCTTAAACGATGTTGCCCATTGGCAAAAACACGGAGAGGGAAAATGAAGCTGTGAAGCAGAAGCAGACTCGGGGTGGGGGGGAGGTGTTGGCGGCTTTGGTCCAGAATCGAAAGAGCCAATTATTTGACCGCTTGGGTTTTGGGGAGGTTGGATGCTGGGAAAGAACAAAGGAGAAAGGACAGGATGCCAGGCTGAGGGAACTTAGGGATGGGTGAATACCCACTTGCTGGACCCAAAAGCCCTTGAGTTGTTGCAAGCATCTCTATTGGATTGAGTGGAACACTTCCCCTATGAAGAAAGGTTAAAGCGCTTGGGGCCAATGTTCCCTCTAAGCTGTGGAGACTTGTGAGCAAAACTTCTACTTTGTGGGCTACTGGCTTTAAAGTTGTGAGCAAGCGATTTGGCTACTGGATGAATTAGTTTGCTCTGGAGCCATCCTTCCTGAGCTGAGACAAAAATGTGTGAGCCAGAGGCTAAAAAACTGTGAGCTAGCTCACACTAACTCAGCTTAGAGGGAACACTGCTTGGGGCTCTTTAGCTTAGAGACGCGACGGCTGAGGGGTGACATGATCGAGGTTTACAAGATTTTGCATGGGATAGAGGAGGTCAAGAAAGAAGTACTTTTCTCCCTTTCTCACAATACAAGAACTCATGGGCACTCCATGAAATTGCTGAGCGGTAGGGTTAGAACGAATAAAAGGAAGTCCTTCTTCACCCAAAGAGTGATTAACACATGGAATTCACTGCCACAGGAAGTGGTGGCAGCTACAAGCATGGACGGCTTCAAAAGTGAATGGTGGACCTCCTGATGGCACTGGTATTTCTGGCCACTGTGTGATACAGAGTGTTGGACTGGATGGGCCTTTGGCCTGATCCAACATTGGCATCTCTTATGTTCTTATGTTCTTATAAGCATATGGAGCAGGAGGTCCATCGGTGGCTATTAGCCACAAGGTATAGATAGGAACTCTCAATCTGGGGCAAGTGATGCTCTGTATTCTCGGTGCTGTGGGGGGGGGCAACAGTGAGTACGCGCACTTATCCATTACACCAAACTGGCTCTCACAAGGTATAGATAGGAACTCTCAGTCTGGGGCAAGGGGTTCTTGGTGCTGGGGGGGCAACAGTGGGAGGGCTTCTAATGTCCTGGCCCCACTGCTGGACCTCCTGATGGCACCTGGTATTTTTGGCCACTGTGTGACAGAGTGTTGGACTGGGTGGGCCATTGGCCTGATCCAACATTGGCTTCTCTTATGTTCTTATGAATACTATAAAAGTATTGGGTTAAATGTAAAAAAATATCTATTTCCTTGGAAGCGCAGAAACGTTTTCTCAGTATCCCTGGTTTCCCGGTTAAGTGGAAAATGCTGTTCAAACAAGCCACAAAGGTGATATGACTCCAATGGTAACGAGAGAAAGAAAGTTTACTTACAAAAATAGAAGCACATCGTACACGACTTATTCATGTAGGTAACAACTGTGTGTGAACAGATTAACTTCAAAATGGTTAACTTGCTACAGCTCCAAGCCCAGGTGAGAGAGAGAAGAAGGGAGGTCCAATGTAAGACGAAGTACAGAAGACAAGCAAGGGCCGAAGAGGCTCAAACGTCTAACTGATGAGAGGGTGGGGCCAACCGCCAAGTGCACCCCAGTGAGAGAATTCTCTTAACCCTTTCCCTCCCAGGTCCTCTTGCAGGCAGAGCGACAATATCCAACAAAAAGATTCTCAAGGATGCATTTTTGATCATCGGTGAAATGGTCAAACATATATGCTGGCTCCCTCCCTCCACTTCCCACTTTCCTTAGGGCACCAGCCTCATCTATCCAAAAGGTGGTGGTGGTGGTGGTGAGGAAGAG
>NW_015175971.1:2810974-2813858 GCF_001447785.1 Gekko japonicus | reverse complement strand
TGCTGTGGCTTAGACCTGGCATCTGATGCTCTGGGTCCCCTCCCTTCCCTTCCCTTCCCTTCCCTTCCCTTCCCTTCCCTTCCCTTCCCTTCCCTATTTTGCATTAAGTTGCATCGTTTAATGCATCAGTTAATGCATCATAATTTTGCATCATTTAATGTGTCATGTTAACACTCAGGCTTAGCTTCCATTCTGTGTTTTAGATTTCTGGTTGGTTCCACGACCCAAATCTTTATTTCATTGTTCATAGAACATCCCATCCTGCTGATTGTGTAGACTCAGTCTGTGTAATCCACCTTGAGTCCCAGTAAGAAAGGCGGACTATATGTAACATAAATAAAACATAGTAAAAATAATCACAACACTGAAGAAAACGGCAATTCCCATCCACCCACACAACCTGTTACTTTTTTTTTAGCAGGTGCCAACAGTGAAGAGTGGCTAGAAGAATTATCTGCTTCCACTGGAGGGAAAGGGGAAGGAGGCAAGATGGGGGCAGTAAATCATACAGAGACACAGCAGGAAACCTCCTCGGTGAGTTTAAACATCGAGCTCACCAGAACCTTTAGCTATTAATGTTAATGTTTGTAGGTGTGGTAACTTAACAGCTCTTTTGGGAATTACTGTTCGGAGTGCCATCATCTCTGTAACAAAACTGGGACCTTCCGCAGACAAAGAACCCGTTTATGCAACTGGCAGAATCAATCCAGTGGTAGAGCTTTACCTAGACTCTAGGTTCCGCAGTGGGGAGGGAATGCCACAGCCTCAATGTTTGCACCTTAAAACCTCCCGGTGTATAACCAAGGCTTTGGGGCTTGTTCTTGATGCAGGCTCTTCTCCTCTAATCTGGAGGACCAGGTTTGGTTCCCCCCTCCTCCTCCATGTGAAACCTGCTGGGTGACCTTGGGCCAATCACAGTTCTCACTGACGTCTCACAGCCCCACCTGACTCACAAGGTGCCTGTTGGGGGGAGAGTAAGGGAAGGAGATTGTAATCTGCTTTGAGACTCCTTAAAAGGTAGAGAAACAGCGGGGTATAAAAACCAACTCCTCCTCCTCTTCTCATCTGGAGAACCGGGTTTGATTCCCCACTCCTTCACAGGAAACCCGCTGGGTGACCTTGGGCCAGTCACAGTTCTCTCAGGGCTCTCTCAGCCCCACCTGCCTCACAGGGTGCCCGTTGTGGGGAGAGGAAGGGAAGGTGATTGTAAGCCGCTCTGAGACTTCTAAAGGTAGAGAAAAGCGAGGTATAAAAACTGACTCTTCTTCTTCCTCATGCATATGAGGGGTGGGTAAAGGGGACCTACCCATTTCTCTGCTCAACAAAGAATGCCTGAAATAACAAATGTGTTTATTCATTTAACCATTTATAGCCTGTTTTCCCACCAAAATTAAGCCTGCAATACAGTTTAATTTAAAAAAAAAAACGAAAACAATCTATAATAATAACAGCCAAAGAAAATCAAACAGAATAAAACAGACACTAATAGCTAGTGGTCAAACAGCAATTTGGTGTCACCCCAAGCTTACGTGTGCAAGTGCTGTCAGTGGTTACCCCAGACAGTAAGTGTTTTTCAAGGCAAGTGAGAAGCAGAGGCTGTTTGCCATGACTTTCTTCTGCAGAGCCTTCCTTGGTGGTCTCCCATCCAAGACTTATGGCAACCCCAGCAAGAGGTTTTCACGGCAAGTGACAAGCAGAGGTGGTTGGCCATGGCCTTCCTCTGCAGAGCCTTCCTTGGTGGTCTCCCATCCAAGACTTATAGCAACCCCAGCAAGGGGCTTTCAAGGCAAGTGAGAAGCAGAGGTGGTTGGCCATGGCCTTCCTCTGCAGAGCCTTCCTTGGTGGGTCTCCCATCCAAGACTTGGCAACCCCAGCAAGGGGCTTTCAGGGCAAGGGAGAAGCAGAGGTGGTTTGCCATGGCCTTCCTTTGCAGAGCCTTCCTTGGTGGGTCTCCCATCCAAGACTTATGGAAACCACAGCAAGAGGTTTTCACGGCAAGTGAGAAGCAGAGGTGGTTTGCCATGACTTTCCTCTGCAGAGCCTTCCTTGGTGGTCTTCCATGCAAGACTTATGGCAACCCCAGCAAGGAGCTTTCAAGGCAAGTGAGAAGCATGGTGGTTTGCCATGGCCTTCCTCTGCAGAGCCTTCCTTGGTGGCCTCCGTTCCAAGACTTGGCAACCCCAGCAAGGGGCTTTCAGGGCAAGGGAGAAGAAGAAGTGGTTTGCCATGGCCTTCCTCTGCAGAGCCTTCCTTGGTGGCCTCCCATCCAAGACTTATGGCAGCCCCATCATCTTCCTCTGCAGAGCTTTCTTTGGTGGCCTCCCTACCAAGTACCAATGCTGCTGAGCTTCTGAGATCTGATGAGTCTGGGCTATGCTAGGCCACATTCCCTAGACAACGCCATACCAATGTGGAAATAAAGTAGCTTGGCTCGCCCAGGAGACAAGGTCACCTGCCATTGGATAAAAGAGAAGCACATTTGGGGAACAAATTGCTTCCTAAGTAGGCACGGCAGTGTGCAATTACAAAGAGAGATACTTTGTTCCTGCTTCGGAGCCTAGATATTCATGCAACAACTTCTGCATGTTATTTGGTACTAGCTTTTCCCTTATATAAATGTTGAAACCTTTAGTATTTTTGGTGTAGTGGTTAAGAGCGCAGACTCTAATCTGGGAGAACCGGGTTTGATTCCCCACTCCTCCACTTGCACCTGCTGGATGACCTTGGGCAAGCCATAGTTCTGACAAGAGCTGTCCTTGAAAGGGTAGTTTCTGTCAGAGCTCTTTCAGCCCCACCTACCTCACAGGGGGTCTGTTGTGGGGATGGGAAGGGAAAGGAGTTTGTAAGGGTATAAATCCAATCTCCTCCTCCTCCTCCTCCTCCT
>NW_015175971.1:2781461-2810956 GCF_001447785.1 Gekko japonicus | reverse complement strand
TTCTTCTTCTTCTTCTTCTTCTTCTTCTTCTTCTTCTTCTTCTTCTTCTTCTTCTTCTTCTTCTTCTTCTTCTTCTTCTTCTTCTTCTTCTTGCCTGAATAGACAGAAAGCAGCTACCTTTGCAGGAGAGCCATTTTAGGGGAGAAGATGAATGTTCTTGAGCATAATTTTCTCTCTCTCTCAGCTATTATTATTATTATTATTACCCACCCTATTCCACAAGTGGGCTCAGGGCAGCTTACAACATGCAGTCCATAAAACCATAAAACAGTCAAAGCAATAAAGCAGTCCATGGCATGACAGACAATACTGTCCAACCCCATGCCTCCTATCAGGTGCGAATACAGGTGCTCCAGCGCCCAATCATATTATCTGACAGCAGGCACTGGGAAAGGGGCCCTAAACGGGGGGGGGGGGGCCCTCCGCTAAGAATGGCTGAACATCCGCCACCTCAACCAAAAGCCTGGCAGAACAGCTCCGTCTTGCAGGCCCTGCGGAACTGTAGTAAGTCCCATGGGGACCTGGTCTCAGGTGGGAGCACGTTCCACCAGGTTGGGGCAAGGGCTGGAAAGTGGACGTCCCTCCTACTCATGCGATGCCTCTCTCTTCCCTCTTGGTTGATGTCTGTCAGAATGTCAGGATCCACAGCAAGACAACGAAGTACACGCTTCTAGGAAGGTTTTACTTTTCTTGAAAAGCCATAGATGCAGTAACATGAACACTGTTAGGAATGGCGGGTTACCTATGCGCATAATCGGATATAGGGCATTCGTATGCACCCCCCCACCCCCACGTAGTACCCAAGTAGATGGGCTCCCGCGCACGGGCATTTGGCAGATTCTCTAACGGCTGCGAAGCTGGGAAAGTAATAAGCTTCCCACGAAACCTAGACACACCAACTCCTCCAGTGACCTTGAAAGATACCCGTTACAGCTCAGATGCAATTAAGCGCACGGGAAGGAATGCAAAGCAATTAGAAACGTACACCACACTAATGGCAGCTATAGCTGACAATGGCTTGGGACCTGGGGATCCCCTGGAAGCACAGCTCAACTCCAGGCTGCAGAGATCAGTCCCCCCGGAGAAAATGGATGCTTTGGAGGGTGGGCTCTGTGGCATGGTGCCCCACTGAGGTCCCTGCCCTGCCCAGGCTCCATCCCCAAATCTCCAGAACTTTCCCAACCTGAATCTGGATACCCTACCCCCTCATCCCTCACTGGTGGTCAGGGGGAGGACCTGGCAACCGTCTTAAGTGGCCACCTTACCAGGAGATGGATTTTTTTTCCAGGTGGAGGGTCTCCAGTTTTGCTGGCCTTGATATACTGGAGAGGCATCGAGAACAGCTGGGAACTAAAGCGGAGCAAAAGGATGAGAACTGCCCCAAGGGAGGCTGAGGTCGAACTTCCCCCAAGGCAATGGCCGTTGACTTGGTTTGCAGGATGTCTCCAAGGCAGGGAGGCTTTATTGCCCTCTGCTTGCCAAGCAGAGGCCAGACTCTCATCGGGAAAGGGAGGCTGGAACAGGTCAAGAGAGCTGAGAAAGGCAGCGGAGCGATTAATGGCCAGGCTGACTCACTGATCCCGTAGGGGGCTCCGGCGTTGGAGGAAAAGCAAGAGGCAGCCGATCTGGTTCCCAGAAATAAAAAAAGGCAGAGCACCTTGCCCCAGTGCTGTGGGTGTCTTTCTCATTGCCTGCCTCCTTTCCCCATCTGCTCATCCGGAGGCATTTGATTTCAAGTGCCTGTCCTCATCCGGTGATGGTAAAATGGCAGCATTTGTTAAAAATGTGGTAGATCAATAATCTGTGTCTGCAGATAGATCGAGAGGGGCAGCTGTGTTAGTCTGTCCGTAGCAGGAGAAAAGAGCAAGAGTCCAGGAGCATCTTAAAGACTAACAAAATCTGGGGCAGGGGAGGAGCTTTCGTGTGTCACGGCTTACTTCTGTCAAGAGAGATCAAGATGGGTAGCCGTCTTCAGGGCTTTTTTTGTAGAAAAAGCCCAGGAGGAACTCATTAGCATAATAGGCCACACCCTGACACCAAAGCTCATTAGCATATTAAGCCGCAGCCCCGTGTGGCCAGAAGTGTGGTCATCCAGCCACACCCACCTTTTGCTTGTTATTCTGTTTACCTTGTTTGTTGTCAAAACCCAGGGCCTTTTTTTGTAGCAGGGACTCCTTTGCATGTTAGGCCACACACCCCTAATGCAGCCAATCCTAATGAGTTTCTGCTGTTGGGTGTGGCCTATTGTGCTAATGAGTTGCTGCTGGGCGTGGCCAACTCAGGAGCCAGCCGGAACTCCGTTCCTGTGCGTTCCTGCCCAAAAATAGCCCTGGCCGTGTTAGGCTAACACCACCACCAACAGCAGTAGAAAAGAGCAAGACTTGGAGCAAGAGTCCAGGAGCATCTTAAAGACTGACACAATTTGTGGCAGGGGAGGAGCTTTCGTGAGTCTGTATCTGAAGAAATGACTCACGAACGCTCCTCCCCTGCCACAAATGCTGTTAGTCTTTCAGGTGCTCCTGGACTCTCGCTCTTTTCTACTGTGTCAGCAGCAGATAAAGAAGTTCCAGATCTAATAAAGAGCAAATATCAAATTAGGCCCCGGGCGTGTGGGTGGGTGGGGTGGATTTATACTTTCCCTTGGGGGAAAAAACAAAACTGCGATTTGACTGCCAGTTTTCATTTTGACTGCGAATAACATGACACTGTTTTTGGACATGACTCTCAACAAAATTGTTTGCTGGTATACAACATATTAGTCAGCACCGGGCAAGCACTAGAAAGGATCCTGATTCCAAATACAGTGGCTTGTAATTTCCTTTTTTTAAAAAAGCTTCCTCGGCTTGATCTCAACATAGGCAGCCCCCCCATCTATGTGTGCATGTATCTATATATGTGTCGCAGGGCTCTTTTTGTAGCAGGAACTCCTTTGCATATTAGGTAACACACCCCTAATGTAGCCAATCCTCCAAGAGCTTACAGTAGCCCCTGTAAGAAGAGCTCTGTAAGCTCTTGGAGGATTGGCTACATTGTCGCCTAATGTGCAAAGGAGTTCCTGCTACAAAAAGAGCCCTCTGTGTGTTTGTGTGTGTGTGTGTGTGTACACACTCACATACACACACACATTCAAGGCTCTGTTCCTGTTTCTCAAGCTAGAGGAAGAACTCATGCATATAAACAGGTGGTACCCACCGGCTCCTCTCTGCAGTCTGGCTCCTGGGAATGAAACAGGTTTAAAAAGCAATAATTGCACCTGACTGGGAGAAGAAGCAGAAGACTTGAATCTATACTCCTCCTCCCTGTCAAACAGCTGATCAGCATGATCCCTACCATCCACATTTGGGTCATTGCCCTGAGGTTTATTTGATAAGATTTTCTTTCTTTCTTTCTTTCTTTCTTTCTTTCTTTCTTTCTTTCTTTCTTTCTTTCTTTCTTTCTTTCTTTCTTTCTTTCTTTCTCCTCCCCTCCCCTCCCCTCTCCCTCTTCTCTCTCTCCCCCCTCTCTCTGATCCTTCCTTCCTTCCTTCCTTCCTTCCTTCCTTCCTTCCTTCCTTCCCTTCTGTGATCATAAATACCAGCCAGGAGAATATGTTTTCTATGCAGAAAATGATGATGCACATGTGGAGAGAACATTAAAACTACATGTGAAAAGTGAGTTTAAAAAATGCAAAAGAAAGCTGATTTTGCCTACATGGTACCTGAATGCCAAATCTTATTGGTCTCTAAGGTACAACTGGACTCAAATCTAACCATGATCACCTCTACAGGCTTTTACATCTGCTCAAAATACATTAGCTCAGGCGTAACAAATGAGGATGTACAAGCAGCGTATTATAAAGAATAGCCAAAGAGAATGGCCACCAGAATGGATGGTTCTTTCCAGATGCCAAAGGAATATACTGGATTGGGGGGTTCTCCGCTTAACGTCCTGAAAAAGATCTTGGGTGAATTTGTAGCTATCTCCGTCCTACCTTCTGTCCAAGCTTAATTGTTTAACACACATGCAGACCAATGCTCCCTCTAAGCTGTGGGGTCTTGTGAGCAAAAGTTCTACATTGTGAGCTACTGGCATGAAAGTTGTGAGCGAGCCATTTGGCTACTGCATAAATTAAAATTGCTCTGGAGCCCTCCTTCCTGAGCTAAGACAAAAATCTGTGAGCCGGAGGCTAAAAAACTGTGAGCGAGCTCACACTAACTCAGCTTAGAGGGAACACTGATGCAGACACTCTTTAAAATTAAGATTTCAAATAAAAGGCTGTACTGCTTTTTTCATTCTTAAAAAAAAAAAGCAGAAGAAAAAAGAACGAGGGGGGGGGACTAGAATGCTGTACCACTTAATATAGAACCAAAGCCTCAGATGCGTTTTTCATAACGATAGCCCAAACCCATTAACATAAACATATTGAATCTGCCAGGAGGCACTGACGGGAGCTCCGACTCTCGAGAGCTCACACCCTGGAACTCTCATGGGTCTCTGAGGCGCTCCTGGGCTCAGATTTAACTGCATTACCAATTATCATTATCATGGAGAAAGGACTTGAGACTCTGGTTCTCTATCAAGTGGCATAAACTATTACTGCGAGAATTGTATTTCAAAAGATGACTAAAGAAACCCTGGCCTGGGTAGCCCAGATAAGCCCGATCTCATCAGATCTTGAAAGCGAAGCAGTATTTTATTTTTATTAGATGTATACTCCGCCCTCCCCGCTGAGTACTGAAGGGAGACCTCCAAGGAATGCCAGGGTCAGGACGCAGAGGCAGGCAATAGCAAACCACCTCTCTGAAATGTCCAAGCCCCACTAGGGGTCGCCAAACATCACCATGACTTCCAGGCACATAAGCACCCACACACACACAGTACTCACGCACAAAAAAGGAGATGGGCATATGTGTGGATTCTAGAGACAAGGCAGTGTCAGAAGAAGAAGGAGGAGGAAGAGATCAGATTTATACCCCGCCCTTCACTACCCAGGGTAGTCTCAGAGTGGCTTTCAAACTCCTTTCCCTTCCCCTCCCCACAACAGACCCCCTGTGTGGCAGGCGGGGCTGAGAGAGCTCTGACAGAAACTGCTCTTTTTTCAAGAACAGCCGTGCCAGAACTATGGCCACATCAGCAGGTGCAAGTGGAGGAGTGGGGAATCAAACCCGGTTCTCCCAGATTACAGTCCACGCACTTAAACCACTACACCAAACACTACCCAAAACAGGGCCAGGCGTCTGAACTGCAACGCAGCATTCAAAGCATCAGTGGGTCCAGGAGATTTATAACCACTGTTTGTGATACCTAACACAACTGGGGACCCACCGAGAAGGCACGTGAGCAAAATGTTTTGGGAGGCATATGGTCCCAGGCACATAGGCTTGGGGTTGTTTTCACTGAACTTGATGGGACTTACTTGTGAGAAATCGTGTGTGGGATCCAGCCCTATAATGGCAGAGCTAGCCCTTCCTGGCTCTGCTGGCGGCCAGTGAGTCGCTCTCCTCTGCCTGCAGATCTGTGCGGGAGGAGGGAATTCTTTCTGCATTGCTGTCGGTGGAAAGTGCTGTCCAGTCGCAGCCCATGTGGTGACCCCAGGCCCGTAGCTACGGCGGGGCATTTTGGGGCTCCGCCCCCTCCGCTGTGAGGCATGCCCCACGACAGCTGCTGCCCCTCTCCCTCTCTTTTCCCTCACTCCCCTCCTGTGACATTAAGATGGCCCTCCAGCTGATCGGCGGGAGCATGTGGCCCACCGATCGGCTGGAGCGTCTAAGTCTTGCAGGAAGGGAGGGAGGGGGGCAGCCACACACCTTCCCTAAACTCCAAGCAGCAACCCGCTTGGGAAAAAAAAAATTAAGTGTTCCCTTTACCCTTCCCCTCTCTCCTACTGCCCCACAAAATTTCCCCATGCCCCACTAGCCCAAAATATCTGTCTACAGGGCTGGGCAACCCTATGGAGTTTTCAAGGCAGGAGATATTCAGGGGTGGTTTGCCATTGCCTGATCCTGCCATGACCCGGGACTTCCTTCTGGCCTCCCAGGCCAACCCTGCTTAGCTGCTGAGATCTTAATGAGGTCAGGCAATCCCGGGCCACCCCTGCATTCCTTCCCCTTCATTTAACTCCCTTCAGAACTCTAAGGCAGGGGTGTCAAACATGCGGCCCAGGGGCCAGATCAGGCCGCCAGAGGGCTTCCATCAGGCCCGCAGTGGAGCTGGCCATCTCCTGCTTCCAGTTCTGCTGCTGCTGCTGCATCTTAGCTTGCTTCACCAGACTCTCTTAATCACTCAGCCGTTTCATGTTTTAACCTGGGTCCTAGACTCAGAACTCTGAGCATGAGGTTTCTGTGGTGAATGCCAGTAAATCAAAAGTAGGTTCGCAGCTTACAGAGTGAATGTTTTAAGGATGTTTTTATTTTTAGTACAACAAAACCCCTTTGTGTTTGTGTCCTTTCTACAGTTTATATCTCTGCTACGGAGATGAGCACCGCAACCCTAGAGTAGGATTCGACTGGCTTTCGAGCAAGGGAACCTTTACCTTTACTTTTTACCTGGCATTACCTTTGATGACACACGTGGCCCGGCCCAACAAGGTCTCATTTATGTTAGATCCAGCCCTCATAACGTGAGTTCGACACCCCTCCTCTAAGGAATCCCAGTCTTAAAAAATGCTGGATCCTCCCCCCCCCCCACCTGCTCTTTACAGTGAAACCTCAATGGAGAGCTAGATTCGAGTCCAGCCGTAACGAAGAGACCAACATGATTTCCAGGGGATGAGCTTTCCGAAGTCAAAGCTGGTACCTGACAAAGGGAGCGTTGACTCTGGAGCCTTTTACCTTGGAGATCTTGCTGGTCTCAAAGGTGCTATGGGACTCCGGTCTTGCTATTCCACCACAGACCAACAGGGCTACCCACCTGAAACTTTCTCAATGAAGAAGAAGGAGAAGAAGAGGTTGGATTTATACCCCGCCCTTCACTACCCAAAGGAGTCTCAGTGCAGCTTACAATCTCCTTCCCCTTCCCCTCCCCAGAACAGACACCCTGTGAGGTAGGTGAGGCTGAGAGAGCTCTCTCGAGGACTGCCCTTGACAGAACAGCTCTGAAAGAACTTGTGACTGACCCAAGGTCACACCAGTAGCTACATGTGGAGGACTGGGGAATCCAAACTGGTTCTCCTGGATTAGAGTCCACAACTCCTAACCACTATGCCAAACTGAGTGTCAGTGAGAGAAACGGGCACGTCACTCCTGGAGACTGGGGTGGATGGATAAGGCCCTTTCTGCACTCTCCTTTTAATCCATGTCCACACCATCGTGTCCTCTAAGCAATTCTGCACTAAAATCAAATTCAACCTTCTTTTTCATCCAGGTCCCCCCCCCATTCTGCACTAAAATTGAGTTTAACCTTTTGTTTATTCCGGGTCCCCCCCCCCTTCTGCATTACATTACCTCCCTTCAGTGGTCATCAGCCGTGTTCCCTCTAAGCTGAGTTGGTGTGAGCTAGCTCACAGTTTCTTTTAGCCTCCGGCTCACATATTTTTGTCTTAGCTCAGGAAGGGCAAACTAATGTATGCAGGAGCCAAATCGCTCGCTCACAACTTTAACGCCAGTCGCTCACAAAGTAGAAACTTTGCTCACAAGACTCCACAGCTTAGAGGGAGCATTGGTAATCATCAGCCCGGTTTCAGCCCATTGTTGCCCTGGGTTATTTGGCTGCTGTTTTGCCCTGGACTTAAATTGCCCGCTGAGAAAATCCGGAGTGGCAGGCAAATGCGGAAAGGAGTTTTCCCCTTTCCCTGATCCATCTTCCCTAATCACTCCCCCCCCCACTGCCCCCATTGCCTGGTCATCTTTCTCCCCTGCGCTAAGAGATGCTCTGGCTCTTGGCACACTTAGATTCGACTTGTCCAGTGAAATGCTCCCTCTAAGCCCTGGAGTCTGGTGAGCAAAAATTCTACTTTGTGAGCGACTGGCATTAGCGATTTGGCTACTGCATAAATCAGTTTGCTCTGGAGCCATCCTCCCTGAGCGAAGACGAAAATGTGGGCGCCGGAAACTAAAAAACTGTGAGCGAGCTCACACTAACTCAGCTTAGAGGGAATACTGGTCCAGTAGCACTTCAGACACTAACAAGATTTTCCAGGGGATGAGTTTTTAAGAAAGCTCCCTTCAGAATATCTCTTCGGTGGCCAGGGCTTACATGGAATATCCAGAGCTCGAGCAAGAAGGGAAATGTGGAAGCTGAAGGTGGGAGGGGTGGGGGGGGGAGCTTATGTCACCGTATTAAACCTCCAAAGCACTCATTTTATGTACATTTTCCCTTGGGGATCTCAGCTCCAACAACCAGACTTACTTCTCAGTAAAGATGCATAGGATCGTCTCGTGAAGCATTAAACTTTTCCCAAAGACACTATCCCCTTCGGAGCTACGAAGACAACCTGTCTGAAAAGAGAGAAGCAGTACGATCTCTTTGGGCACCAAGAGCCCCCCCCGCAGGATTAGACCGAGATTCCTTCTTGGCTGGTTCTGCATCTGGCATTCGCTCCCCATTTTCTCAACTGGGAGGGAAAAGTGCAGCTCAAAACCACATCCAAATACCTCCGGGGCACCGCCGTACTGACTGCAAAGTCACCCATGAACGGCCATAAAACGGCCATAAATCTATGCAGACCGTACAATAAAATCCGACAATCAAAGAACTGGAAAGTGGCATGGAGTGTGGAAGCTACCATAAAACCCGATAATCAAAGGCAGTGAAAGCGGCATGCAGTGCAGGGGGGAATTTCTGTTCCAACGTGGGTTTGGTAAAACAACGGAGGGAAAAGCCAATGCAGAATCAGCCCTTTGTCTTCCAGCATCTCCTTTTCTACAGCCGGTAGCCAGATGTTTCTGGGGAGAACACAGGCAGGGGAGGCAAGCAAGCGTTCTTCCTCTTTGCTCTTTCCCAGTCACTGGCATTCCGAGGTACACTGCCTCCGGACATGGAGGTTCCAGCGAGCGAAGGGGAGGGGCTGACCGGGAAGGGGCGTGTCTGTGGATTCCGGAGACGTGGGAAATCCTCTAGTCTCCACCGGAGGCGGATGGAAAAAACTGCATTTGTTGGCGTCGCGGTCTCTCTCTCTCGCCCCCGAGGCAGACGACGAAGTTGTCCCTTCCTTCTCCTCTCCCCGTCTCCTCCTCTAACCTCCGCGCCAAACCAATTGCTACCCTCTCGCCTCCTCCCCACCTCCCTTCTTCTCTCCGATCTCTCCTCCCCCCCCTTCCCACGGCCCCGAAACAAACGCCTTGGTCTTATGAATTATTCAGCCGCCTTCTCTCCCGGAGGAAGGAAGCCCGGGCTCTCTCCCGCTGCTTCGGCGGACCTCCCCGACAGAGAACTTTGAGACCGGCGGGGCCGGTATCCCGCCTCGCAACCTCCGAGCTGGGGGAATCGTCCCCTCCGCTTCGACCGTCGGAGGATCGGGTCCCACTGAGCGGTGTCCTGCCTGGACTTGGTGCTGGGGGGTCCCTCCCCAAGTTTTCTTCCAGCAGAAGCCGGGAGCCTCCTTTCGCAGCCGGGTCCCCATGCCTGGATTTATTTAAGGGGGTGGGGGGATTTCTTTAAGGTCGCCGGCCGGATCCATCTTCGAGGCAGGCGATGGCGAAGGCGGAATCCGTTCGACCGAGCCGGTCCCAACCTCCTGAAGCGCGGCGCGGCGTGGAGAGCTGTCCAGGGTTTTGAAAGCGCAGCCGGCCGGCTCCGCTGTCCAGAGTGCTGAAAGCGCGGCCGGCGCGCTTCGCTGTCCAGAGTGCTGAAAGCACCGGCGGGGGACTCCGTTGGGGCTTTGCGCGCCTCCGCCCTCTCGGCTGGGCGCTTTCGGTCGGCGAGACGGACACCGGCGCTGGCCTCGAGACTTGGGGATCGCTCCTCTTTCGTACTTGTGAAAACAAGCGCCGGGAAGAGTTGGGCGAGAGTCCCCCGCTCGACACCGCCGCTCCGCATCTCCCTGGCTCCCGCTTCTCCGGGGCGCCCTGCTTTGCGCTCGGGAGCGCAGCCAGAAGGCATCCACCAGCTGTCCGCTCGGGCTGAGTCGCCCCCGTCCCTGGTGGCAGCTGGCCCGGAGTGGGGGGTGGGGGGGTGGGGGAGGCTCGGAGCGGAGCGTGGTCATGTTGCCTGCCCGCGGCGGCGGCGGCGGCAGGAGCGGCGGCAGCAGCAGCAACAGCCGGGCAGACGCGCAGGCGCAATCCCCTCGCCGGCTGCAGTTCCCGAGCGGCGAGCGCGGCGTTGCCACAGTCTGGGCTCCACCAGCCGCTGGTGCGCTACTACCATGAACTGCCTCGTCCACCTTCCCTCAGCTACTCCACGGCACTGGGCGCAAGACACCTTCCGAGCCCCTCCCAGCCGCCCCCACTCCCCCCCCTCGGCTCCAGAGCCCGGCTCTGCAGACGCAGGATGCCGGGGGGCAAGAGAGGGCTGGTGGCACCACAGAACACGTTTTTGGAGAACATCGTCCGGCGCTCAAGTGGTAAGCGAAACCTCCCCCCCTCCCCCTTTCCCTTTGTTCACCTTACAGCCGGGCGGGTTGGGGCAAAAGAAGGAGAAGTAAGGGTTAAACTGTCCTAAAGTTGCTGACCCTCCGCACGCATTCCCTCGGGACGTTTCTGAAGCAAGAAAAGTGCTTCTTTCGGAGGGGCTAGGTGCTGCTGAGGCCTTGAGGGTCCAGATCCTGGGGGAATAAGTGGGCAAGAAATATTTTAACCCACTGACCGACCAACCTACCTAAATAATGATGATAACTTTTGTTAGGGTTGGGGAATGTGCTATCATCTTCATATAATCTGTCCAAAAGAAACAGGTCTCTGCTCCCAAGGAGCTTACAATCTACATAAGACGGTGTGTGTTGGAGGCAGGGATTTGATGGGGGTGGCACAAGGGACATCTTTGGAGAGGTGGTAACCAGTGTTCCCTCTAAGCCGAGTTAGTGTGAGCTAGCTCAGGTTTTTTTAGCCTCCGGCTCACACATTTTTGTCTTTGCTCAGGGAGGACGGCTCCAGAGCAAACTCATTTATGCAGTGGCCAAATCGCTTGCTCACAGCTTTCGTGCCAGTCACTCACCAAGTAGAATTTTGGCTTACAAGACTCCACAGCTAAGAGGGAGCATTGGTGGTAACCAGCACAGAAGGCCTGATGGGGAAAAGCAAAGGTGGCTTTAGGATACAGACTCCCCCTTTCTTGCGCCTTTTGGGGCAGCCTTTCATTTCTCTTGTGTAACAATGCCTGTGTGAGATTGTTCAAGTCTCCCAGCTTGAAATCCAGGTGTGTGTGTGTGTGTGTGTATTTTGGTGGAAAGGAAGATTGCATTGTGTTCACAAACAGCCTACTTTCCATGTGTCGGTCAAAACCAAAGGCCTGAAGAAGGCTCTGGACGATTCTCTCTTGTAGACACCAGTGAGCCGGTTAAAAGATCAGAGAGAAAGAAAGCTGGGTTTTGCTGGCTTGTCTACTTCAACATCTCTCCTTGCATTCCTTCCAAACGATGTTTTAAAATGAGCCAAGTACAGCTATCTGTCTGACAGGAAGGGCTCCCTCTGAAATACCAGGGGAGGCTGATGCTTTGAGAAGAGATCGGGAGGGGGGGGGGTGTCCGTAAGTGAACATAGCAGAAACAGAACTGCACACTTTCCTGATGAGAGGAAATTGCCCTGATTGTAAAATGTAAACAGAAAGACAGAAATGCCCACCCCCCAAAAGCACTTTCATTATCAACCACTTTAAAGCCAGTGCCTGTATGAGGCACTCATATACGCATTATTCTCGGCAGAAGCCTAACAGACACTTAACATGCAAACTGATGCCTTGAGATAATATCGGCCACCTGTCGTTGCAGGTACGTTATCTAACCCCCCCCCCCCATTTAATTTATTTTTGATGCCTCGTGCGTTTCCTCTGGTCTTTGAATATTGTGGCACTGAGATGATTTAATCTAGCATCTCGGTTGTGTCTGTGTGCTCTTGGAGCAAGTAAGTTGCTGTCGCAGCCGGGAAATAATTTATTAAGCAGGACACTTTCATCTTTATTTGTGTATTGCATGAGTATCATTCTCTTTCCTGGGTCCAGAGGGATCTTACATTTTATCCTTGGGAGGTACTGTAAGTTGGACGGAGGCGGGGGGACTTGCCCAAAACCACAATTCAAAATTTTTAGCTGAGCCAGGATTTGAACCCAAGCCCTTCTCAATTCTGAGTGCGACACTCCATCGCTCCTTCAAATGGCAAAGCATCTGGTCACCATTATAATCACAGACACTGCAAAAGCGGGCCACCAATAGATCAGGCAGGAGTTCCCATATAGTTGGTGGACTTGGCCGGGTATTCAAAAACGATGCCTTTGTAAATTAACCAAAACAACAGGGGCTTGGTGAGGACTGAGCGTATCCTCCAGGGGGTACAGAATGTTGAGAGCCGTTGAGACAAAGCTGAAGGGGGGGGGGAGGAAAGAAGAGGAAAGAAAATTATTCTGCTCAAGCCCCCGAAGTTTACGAAATCCCGGAGGAGATGTTTGTATGTTTCATTTCTTTCCGTATCTCTTTCCATTCTTGGAAACCCTTTTTTTAAAAAATGCGATCTTAAGATTCAGTGTTCTGCAGCCTTATTGTTCCTGGTGTCTTCGGGCCCTAATTTTTTAAAAAAAATTCCTTAATGATTATATATCTTAAGACATATATGATGAAATAGATGACCAAAGGGCTCCTAGGGAACCGGAGAGCCAAAGTGATGTGGCTTTAGCAGAAGGTGGAAGGCCCTGCAGCTCCGCGTCTCACCAGATTCCTCTGTCAGAGCGATCTTTACCAGGCTGTTTCTTTTTTTTGCTGTCCCACCGCAGCCGACTGAAGGCAACCCGTCGGGTTTTTGAAACACTAGACGTTCAGAAGTGGCTTGCCATTCCCTGCCTTGGCAGAGTGACCCTGGTATTCCCTGGTAGTCTCCCATCCAAGGACCGACCAGGGCCGACCCTGCTTAGTTTCTGAGATCTGCTGAGATGGGGGTAGCTTGGGCCGTCCCAAGTCAGAGGTGGTTGGCCATTGCCTGCCTCTATGTAGCAACCAACGCTCCCTCTAAGCCGTGGAGTCTCGTGAGCAAAAATCCTACTTTGTGAGCTACTGGCATTAAAGTTGTGAGTGAGCCATTTGGCTCCTGCAGAAATCAGTTTTGCCCTGGGGCCATCCTTCCTGAGCAAAGACAGGAAAGGGGTGAGCCGGAGGCTACAAAACTGCGAGCTGGCTCACAGTAACTCAGCTTAGATGGGACGCTGGTAGCAACCCCAGATTTCTTTGGTGGTCGCCCATCCAAGGACCGACCAGGGCCGACCCTGCTTAGTTTCTGAGATCTGCTGTGATGGAGCCAGCCTAGACCATCCAGGTCAGAGGTGGTTGGGCATAAACATCTGTGCCTCTGGCAGTTTGGTTTCCACTCCCTCGATTCAAATAGAATGGGGAAAGACAACTTATAAAGGAACAGAGAAAGAAAAAGCTTGTGACTGACCCCAAGGTCATCCAGCAGGTGCAAGTGGAGGAGTGGGGAATCAAACCCGGTTCTCCCAGATTAGAGTCCGCACACTTAACCACTACACTCTAATCCGGGAAAACTGGGTTTGATTCCCCCACTCCTCCGCATGCAGCTGCTGGTGTGAACTTCGGTCAGTCACAAGTTCTCTCAGAGCTGTTCTCTCAGGGGCAGTTCTCGAGAGAGAGAGCTCTCTCGGCCCCGCCTACCTCACAGGGCATCTGTTGTGGGGAGGGGAAGGGAAAGAAGTTTGCAAGCCACTTTCCTTTAGGTAGTGAAGGGTGGGGTATAAATCCAATCTCCTCCTCCTCCTCCTCCTCCTCCTTCTTCTGGAAATTTCACCGTTGGCCTTGAGGCAGCTTACGGTTAACACAATATCACAATATCAATCAAGCCATTCAGAAATGGCTTCTTCCTACTTTATGCTCACTCACTAACAACACCGTGAAAACCCTCATACAAAAAGCGGCCCTGCTCCGCCCTGCCCTGGATGGCCTAGTGGAGCTTGATCTTGTCAGGTCTCAGAAGCTAAGCAGGGTCGGCCCTGGTCGGTATCTAGATGGGAGACTGCCAAGGAATCCCCGGGGCTCTCTCTATGCAGAGCCAAGCAATAGCAAACCACCTCTGCTCATCTCCTGCCTTGAAAACCCCACCAGCTTGCCATAAGTTAGCTGTGACTTGACAGTACTTTCTACCACCACCATTGAGCAAAAATGGTAATAAACTGCATATTTCAGAAGAGAGAGAGAAGAGAGGAGTCTCTGAGCAGCTTACCATCTCCCTTCCCTTCCCCTCCCCACAACAGACACCTTGTGAGGTGGGCGGGGCTGAGAGAGCTCTTTCGAGGACTGCTCTTGAGAGAACAGCTCTGAGAGAACTTGTGACTGACCCAAGGTCACCCAGCTGGCTGCATGTGAAGGCGTGGAGAGCCAAACCCGGTTCTCCCGGATTAGAGTCCGCCACTCTTAACCATGACACCAAACTGGCTCTCAAGAGGTACGCCTCATTTCCCCTAGGGCTGCCAACCTGTAGGTGGTGGCAGGAGATTTCCTGGGATTACAACTGGTCTTGAGGCAACGAAGATCAGTTCCCCTAAGGAGAATGGCTGCTCGGGTAGATGGACTCTATGGCATAATAACCCACTGAAGTCCTTCCCCTCCCCAAATCCCGCTCTCCTGAAGTTCCACTCTGAAAATCTCCAGGTATTTCCCAGCCCAGAGCTGGCAACCCTATTCCCCCCGCCCTGGAATAAAGAAGACCTGCCAAATTGTACACGTAGAAGTGCCACCAGGTCCTTCTCTTGCCAGCCCACACATTTGTGTGTGTGTGAAGAGGTCACCAGAGGTCCATCAGTGGCTATATGAGCCACGAGGTATAGACAGGAACTCTCGGTCTGGGGCAAGGGATGCTCTGTCTTCTTGGTGCTTGGGGGGCACAGTGGGAGGGCTTCTAGTGTCCTGGCCCCACTGCTGGACCTCCTGATGGCACCTGATATTTCTGGCCACTGTGTGACACAGAGTGTTGGACTGGATGGGCCTTTGGCCTGATCCAACATTGGCTTCTCTTATGTTCTTATGAGGGGATTGGATAAACATATGGAGCAGAGGTCCATCAGTGGCTATTAGCCATGAGGTGTAGATAGGAACTCTTGGTCTGGGGCAAGTGATGCTCTGTATTCTTGGTGCTTGGGGGGGGTCAACAGTGGGAGGGCTTCTAGTGTCCTGGCCCCACTCCTGATGGCACGTGGTATTTCTGGCCACTGTGTGACACAGAGTGTTGGACTGGATGGGCCATTGGCCTGATCCAACATTGGCTTCTCTTATGTTCTTATGAGGGGTTTGGATAAACCTATGGAGCAGAGGTCCATCAGTGGCTAAGCCACGAGGTATAGATAGGAGCTCTCTGTCTGGGGCAAGTGATGCTCTGTATTCTTGGTGCTTGGGGGGGGTCAAAAGTGGGAGGGCTCCTAGTGTCCTGGCCCCACTGCTGGACCTCCTGAGGGCACCTGGTAATTTTTGGCCACTGTGTGACACAGAGTGTTGGACTGGATGGGCCACTGGCCTGATCCAACATTGGCTTCTCTTTTGTTCTTATGAAGTGCTCTTGAGTTGCTTCCGACTTCTGACGACCCTGTGAATCCGTATCCTGCAAAACGTCCAACTGTTAACAGCCTCGCTCAGGTCTTGCAGATGGAGGGCCCTCGTGGCTGCCTTGATGGAGTCCACCCATCTCACGTCGGGTCTTCCTCTTTCTCTGCTGCCTTCAACTTTGCCTTGTGTTATCGTCTCTGCCAGTGACTCGTCTTCTCATACCGTGATCAAAGTACGATTGTTGTTCAGTCGCACAGTCGAGTCCGACTCTTTGCAACCCCATGGACCAGGTCACGCCAGGCCCTCCTGTCTTCCGCCTCCTCCGAAGTTGGCTCAACTTCATGTTCGTTGCATCGATGACACTGTCTAACCATCTCATCCTTTGCCGTCCCCGTCTTTTTTGTACGATAGCCTCAGTTTAATCATTTTAGCTTCTAGGGAGAGTTCAGGTTTGATTTGATCTGTGTGTGTGTGTGTGGGGGGTTAAGTGCTGTCAGGTCACTTCTGACTTCTGGTGACCCTGTTAATTAATGACCTTAAAAATGTCCTCTCCTTAACAGCCTTGTTCAGGGTCTTGCAATCCGAGGGCCCTTGTGACTTCCTTGACTCAGTCCGTCCATCTCACGTTGGGTCTTCCTCCCTGCCGCCTCCAGCATTATCATCTTTTCCAGTGACTTTTGTCTTCTCAGAATGTGACCGAGTCGTTCTAGCTTCTGAGGAAAGTTACTGTCTGTCCATCTGTCATTGTGTTTGCCTAGGTAAAGTAAATGTTCCCTTGCTCGAAAGCCATCTGGCTTGCACCCTTACCCCTCCCCTCCCCTCTGCAAGATGGTGGCCCAATTAGAAGTTTCAACCACCATCTACTTCAGTTGACAGGAAGGACATAATTTGAAAATGCGGGAAGTCCCTGATGTAACTTTAAATTGCTGTAGTGGTTTGGTGTAGTAAGTTTGGTGTCGTGGTTAAGTGTGCGGACTCTAATCTGGGAGAACAGGGCTTGATTCCCCACTCCTCCACTTGCAGCTGCTGGATGACCTTGGGCAAGCCATAGTTCTGTCAGAGCTGTTCTCTCAAGGGCAGTTCTCGAAAGGGCTCTCTCAGCCCCACCTCCCTCACAGGGTGTCTGTTGTGGGGAGGGGAAGGGAAAGGAGATTGTAAGCCACTCTGAGACTCCGAGTGAAGGGCAGGGTATAAATCCAATCTCCTCCTTCTCCTTCTCCTTCTCCTTCACCTTCACCTTCACCTCTTCTTCTTCTTCTTCTTCTTCTTCTTCTTCTTCTTCTTCTTCTTCTTCTTCTTCTTCTTCTTCTTCTTCCTCTTCCTCTTCCTCTTCCTCCTCCTCCTCCTCCTCCTCCTCCTCTAATTTTATTGTAATGTTAATATTTTAAACTCAAATTAGTATGAATATGATTGTTTTTATCTGCCCTTGTACACCCCCCTGAGCCCTGTTTACAGAGGAAGACGGTATAAAAATTTAATAAAAACAAATAAATAAATAAATTACAGTTAGATAAGACCCCCATCTTCCTATGGCAAGCTGTCAGCATTTCCCCGAAGACCGTGATGCCTGATATCACTGTCTATTGTGATGGGTGGAGGAGAGAGGTGGCTGTATCCAGTATTTCAAAATGTACAGTCAGGAAATACACTATTGGGATGGCTTTACAGGGCTCTTTTTGTAGCAGGAACTCCTTTGCATATTAGGCCACACACCCCTGATGTAGCCAATCCTCCAAGAGCTTACAGAGCTCTTCTTACAGGGGCTACTGTAAGCTCTTGGAGGATTGGCTACATTAGGGGGGGTGTCGCCTAATATGCAAATGAGTACCTGCTACAAGTTGTAGCCCACTGAGCCGGAAAGAAAGAGCTAGGATCAGTCTATGGAAAAGGGTCTGTCTGTCTGTCTGTCTGTCTGTCTGTCTGTCTGTCTGTCTGTCTGTCTGTGTTTCATGTACAAGCCCTGGCCTGGATAGCCCAGGCTGGCCTGATCTCAGAAGCTAAGCAGGGTCAGCTCAGGTTAGTATCTGGATGGGAGACCACCGAGGAATACCAGGGTCGTAACGCAGGGGAAGGCGATGGCAAACCCACCTCTGAACGTCTCTTGCCTTGAAAACCCCTTACGAGGTCATCGTGAGTCGGCTGTGACTTGACGGCCCTTCCCACCACCGTCGTCTTTAAATCATTAAAAGGATCAGGTAGTAGGCGATGTGTGTTAAACTGGAAACTTATTAGATAACGACCCCCAAATGTGTAACTTTGGTGGACGGGCTGATCCTGTGCTTACTTCTAGATTTGAGTCCAGCAGCACCTTAGAGACCAGCAAGATTTTCAGGTTATGAGCTTTCGAGGGTCAAAATCCCTCTTGTCCGATGCAAGTCACAATGGGAATCTCCCAGACCTTGGCCCTATCTGCACTCGCCTTTTAATCCATGTTCATCGCGGTGTCCTCCAAGCAAGTCCGCACTGAAGCTGAATGCAACCTTCTTGGTGAGCCAGTTTGGTGTCGTGGTTAAGTGCGCGGACTCTAATCTGGGAGAACCGGGTTTGATGCCCCACTCCTCCACTTGCACCTGGCTGGATGACCTTGGGCAAGCCGTAGTTCTGATAAGAGCTGTTCTCAAAAAAGAGCAGTTTCTGTCAAGAGCTCTCTCTGCCCCACCTACCTCCCAGGGTGTCTGTTGTGGGGAGGGGAAGGGAAAGGAGTTTGTAAGCCTCTCTGAGACACCTCTGGGTAGTGAAGGGCGGGGTATAAATCCAATCTCCTCCTCCTCTTCCTCCTCCTCCTCCTCCTCAAGACTGAATTCCAGTCTCTCCTTCTTCTCCTTCCTCCTCCTCAAGACTGAATAAATGTCTAGGCCCCCTGTTACAGATTGCAGATTGCTGACCTGCAGCTGAAATGCTGATCACAAAAGCTGGAGGATACTTAAACCTAAAGTCTGGGATGCACAAGATACGGCCAGGAGCAAAGTTGTCCAAGCAAACTGGAATAGTCCATTTGTGAGAGGGAAAAAAAAAATAAAGAAGTCAGCACTGTTTAAGAACTGGGACCCCTTTTATGGTGGTTGTTTTTTGTCCTGAGACTTACATTTGAGTATTAATTAGTATAAAGGTAAAGGTTTCCCTTGCTTGAAAGCCAGTTGAGTCCGACTCTAGGGTTGCGGTGCTCATCTCCGTTTCCAAGCCGAAGAGCCAGTGCTGTCCGAAGACATTTCCGTGGTCATGTGGCTGGCATGACTAAACACCAAGGTGCACGGAACGCTGTTACCTTCCCACCGAAGTGGTACCTATTTATCTACTTGCAATGTCTTGCTTTCAAACTGCTAGGTTGGCAGGAGCTGGAACTAGAGATGGGAGCTCACTCCGTCATGTGGCGCACTCGGGTCTCGAACTGCTGAACTACCAACGTTCCACAGCCAGTAGTTCAGCGTCTTAACCACTTGAGCCGCCGCAGCTCCATTAATTAGTATAACCATACAGTATTTTCTTAAATTCTGTAACTCAGCAAAGTGTGTTGTGTTAAGTAAATCTACATAGTTGTTTAGGATTGTCATGCCAACAGTGTAAATATGTACAATGTGGGTTTTTTGGGGGGGTATAATTATAAGAAATAAGAAACATATTTTTAAAACCTCCTTGGCTCATAAATGACTCTGCAATTGATACCTTTAATGGTGGAGGGCAGTTTTTCTTGAAGGCTTTTAAATTACATTTTTAACTTCAAACGTAGGTTGATTTGCCTGGTTTGGCAGGGCGGCGAATGGGTGCTATGCCAGTGGAGAAACAATGGCCAGTAGAAAAATTTAGAAGTCATAGCTTGATAGTATTGTTACTGGCGTTATTTGTAACTTGTTGTTGTAGTTGTCCTTATGGTTCCCACCTCTCTAAGTGGTCTGTGAAAGAGGACTGTGATATTTTATTGAGGATTTTAGCTGACCTTGTCAGCATTCCTTAACCCATCGTAGTTCGTTTTTCTTTGGCTGTTCCTTGGAAGCCAGGTTTAAAGGATACAGATATTTTATCTCATCCTGCACTTTATGTTTTGTTGTCCAGTGTTCCCTCTAAGCTGAGTTAGTGTGAGCCAGCTCACAGTTTTTTACCCTCTGGCTCACACAGTTTTGTCTTCGCTCAGGAAGGATAGCTCCAGGGCAAACTTATCAATGTAGTAGCCAAACTGCTTGCTCACAATTTTAATGCCAGTAGCTCACAAAGTAGAATTTTGGCTCACAAGACTCCACACCTTAGAGGGAGCGCTGTCACTGTGTTTGTGAATTTCATCCAACTGCTTCTTTGTTTCATTAGCCTGGATATCGAGCAATTTTAAATAGTTAACGGCGACTGCGCTGCTAGAACTGTTGATGTGTTTCAGTGCCTTTTTTATGTTTCTCCACATTGCTGTCAACAAGCTATGTATTTTAATGAGCCTTTTTGATATTGGTGGTACTGTGCTTGGAGAAGACATTAAGTTAAAATTTATTTTAAAAAATTATTCTAGGCCTTTAGCACCCTAGCAGATCTTAATAGTCATATTTCCCACACATTTGTTTAGCCATTTTAAAAACTCAGTGGCCTGATCACTTTATGTCAGGCAGAGATCTTTAAGGGAGAAAAAGTCGCTATTACTGGCAAACTCCAATCCTAAGAGCCACTGATGTCATGGAAAGCACACAAACATTCTAACTGCGGAGGGGAAGAGTCTGTCGAATAATGTCGACAATCTCTCCTTGAACTGGGAAGAAAGCAGAAAGTTAGACTGGCCGAGAAAATATTTTCTTGGGGTTTAGGTACGTGATGAGTACATGCAGTTGGTGAGGATGACGAAAAAGTAAGTAGAAAGGATAGTGTGGTATTACAGAGTCTCAAAAGCAGGAGCTCCCTGTGTGGGGGTGATTCAGGAATGTGGCAGCGCTGATAAAATCTGGATCCAACTTATGCTCTAGTCGGTCTGTGGCTGACCTAGTTTCCAGTCGCTCTTCTTTTCCTGCATTATGGAACAGGGCAAAGGACAGATCCACTGGAATGGAAAAAGGATCCCAATTCGGACACTGTTTCCGAGTTGACAGCCAGGTGGGCCCCATGATTCATTGACATTTAGAGGGTTTTGGCTTCTGAAAAGGGTGCAAGGATGATAGATATACCATGTTGCTGTTCAGTCGCACAGTCAAGTCCGACTCTTTGCGACCCCATGGACCAGATCATGCCAGGCCTTCCGGTCTTCCGCCGTCCTCCGGAGTTTGCTCAATTTCATGTTCGTTGCCTCGATGACACTGTCCAACCATCTCATCCTTTGCCGTCCCCGTCTTCTTTGACCTTCAGTCTTTCCCAGCATCAGGGTCTTCTCCAGTGAGTGCTCCCTTCTCATTGGGTGGCCAAAGTATTTGAGCTTCAGTTTCATTATCTGGCTTTCCAGGGAACAGTCAGGGTTGATTTCTTTTAGGATTGACTGATTTGATCTTCTTGCAGTCCAAGGGACTCTCAAGAGTCTTCTCCAGCACCATAGTTCAAAATAATCTATTCTTCGGCGCTCGGCCTTCCTTATAGTCCAACTCTCGCAGCCATACATGACTACTGGGAATACCATTGCTTTGACTATGCGGATATACCATGTAGTTTGAACCAAAGTCACACTCAGCTCCTTCCTGTGCTGATGCAGCTGGGGAGGGAGAGAGATGAAAAGAATTACTATGGGGGGGGGTTTAGAGTGGAGCTGCAGTTGAGGCCACTATGGATCTCCCCGTGCCCCAACTTGCTCAGCCCTCCTGGTGCAGCCAAAAATATCTCCCCCCCCCCATGCTGTTCCTGATGGCGGTAAGGTGATGTGATATAGCACAATCTCGCGAGCTCAGATGTTAAACAGGATTGGTACTTGGATAGGAGACCACCAAGGAAGACTCTGCAGAGGAAGGCCGTGGCAAACCACCTCTGCTTCTCACTTGCTTTGAAAGCCTCTTGCCGGGGTCTCCATAAGTCACTTGTGACATGATGGCTTTCCCATACTTTATGGCTCATCAAGAGGCTAGGGGAGGGAAGGCAGTTTTGGTACAGCCCTATCTCATCAGGTCTCAGAAGCTAAGCAGGGTCAGTACTTGGAAAGGAGACCACCAAGGAAGACTCTGCAGAGGAAGGCGATGGCCAACCACGGCCCCGGTCACACGGGAGGGTTTGCCCCGCGGAACGGACGGATTGAGGATGGATTAAACTGGCGCGATCAGATGCCAACATCTGGCAAGCGTCGTGCCCCCGCCCCCAACCCGTCCCTTCTGGCCGAAGAAGCTCTAGGCTTCCCAGATGTTGCGATGTGATCGAGCCCGGAAAATCCGCCTACCATCCGGATCGTCAGCGCGGCAAATGCTCCGTGTGACCGCAGCCTTAGCTATGCTAACCAGCAGTCCTTCGATATACTGTTCTTCTGATCTTCTTCAAGTAGGTGCACTATAGACCTTGTAAATTCCAACAAAAACTCCCCTCCCCCCCAAAAAAAAGAAGCAGGAAGAGAGAACGACAAACAAACGAGGAGTTGGAGGACTCATTAGGTTACATACACTCTGGAACAAAATTGCTAGAAAAATATTCCTCTGGGGGAGAAAAAAGACCAATTGTTGTCCCATTCAATGTGCAGGCTACAATAGAAACATTTTATAGTCATGATCAAAGTTCCCTATTAATTGTGCTAGGGGGTGCTGGTACACAAAATTTTAGCTGGCAGCTCAGAGATTTTAGCTTCAGGTCACATGTAAACTGAGAAGGCATTTTCCCCTCCATTGGAAACAATGGAGGATGGGGCATTTCCTTCTGGGGCCCATAGAATTGGACCCCCAGGCCAGTCTTTTTTGAAACTTGGGGGTTTTTTTTGGTGCCTCTACCTCAAAAAACAGCTCCCCCAGAGCCCTAGATACACCTGGATCAATTCTCCATTATAGTCTATCAATCAATATTTTTTTTGCACACCCCTATTATGCTTTTCAGGAGCTGCGGTGTCTCAAGTGGTTAAGACACTGAACTGCAGGCTGTGGAAGGTTGGTAGTTCAGCAGTTCGAGACCCAAGTGTGCCACATGATGGAGTGAGCTCCCGTCTCTAGTTTGAGCTTCTGCCAACCTAGCAGTTCGAAAGCAAGAAAATGCAAGTAGATAAATAGGTACCACTTCAGTGGGAAGGTAACAGCATTCCGTGCGCCTTGGTGCTCAGTCATGCCAGCCACATGACCATGGAAACGTCTTCGGACAGCGCTGGCTCTTCGGCTTTGAAACGGAGATGAGCACCACAACCCTAGAGTCGGATTCGACTGGTTTTCGAGCAAGGGAACCTTTACCTTTACCTGTTATGCTTTTCAGTATGATTTGTAATCTTCCTTGAGTGACAGGGAAAAGTACAATATAAAGATTTGAATAAATAAGTACTTTGGGCAGATTGAAAACATTTAAGCAACTTCCTGTTTGTTAAGTTAGGCAGGGTTCTGACAGTGATTATTCCACCTCTGTTATACTTGACCTGTAATTTGTCATATTTCGCTAAAAAATCCAAAGTAGACTGTAAGATCTCTCTCCCCCCCTCCCCCGAAGTGCTGGTATGTTTCCTAAGGCTCATTGCAGGGTGACAGTCTGAGGTCAGGTCTACCAATATAGAACAATCTCCTGTTCTCCGGAGATCAGGTCTACCTAGAGGGCAACATTTTCTGTAATTAAATTTTACTGGATTCTGTTTTCTCTTAATGTTTAAATTATTCTTAAAATATAGTCCGAATACACAGTTATGGAAATAATCTTCTAAAAAACTAATTTACCCAATAGTCAAATGTATACTTGCTCAGAACTTTACTGCTACAAGCTTTTTTCGCTCGCGAGGTAGAATTTCTGCTCACAACCAATGTTCCCTTTAAGCTGTGGAGTCTTGTGAGCAAAAAAATCAGCTTTGTGAGCTACTGGCATTAACGTTGCGAGCGAGCGATTTGGCTACTGCGTAAATCAGTTGGCTCTGGAGCCATCCTTTCTGAGCAAAGACAGAAGTGTGTGAGCCGGAGGCTAAAAAACTGTGAGCTGGCTCACACTAACTCAGCTTAGAGGGAACATTGCTCACAACACTGTGGAGCATAGAGGGAACATTGGTCATGATGATCGTTTTCTTCTGGGCAAGAGGTGGCATTAGGAATTGCTGGAGGGTAGCCGGCTGTCCCGGGGCTGGTCCAGCAATCTGCGAGCATCGAAGAGACAACCAAACAATATTATTGGTCAGATGCAGTGTTCCCTCTAAGCTGAGTTAGTGTGAGCTAGCTCACAGTTCTTTAGCCTCCGGCTCACACATTTTTGTCTTACCTCGGGAGGGATGGCTCCAGAGCAAACTAATTTATACATTAGCCAAATCGCTCGCTCACAACTTTAATGCCAGTAGCTCACAAAGCAGAATTTTCGCTCACAAGACTCCAAAGCTTAGAGGGAACATTGGTCAGATGTGATGACTGAATAGGGTTGCCTGGTCCAATGATCAAGCCGGCGGGGGTGAGGAAGGGACTTTCCGGGAGTGGGGGCAGAGCACGATCCATGATGTGATGAAATTACACAGAAGTGATGTCATCACGTTGGCAATGTCACAGGTGACACTCTGGTTTTTGGGCAAAACTCTGTGGTAGAATCACCTTCAAACCATAGAGTTTTCCCCCAAAACCAGAGTGTCGCCGTGCAACATCACGGCTGTGAGGACGTCACTTTTGCATGATGTCAGCATGTCTCGTTGGAGGACAGTGGAATCAGCTGCCTGGGGAGGTGTTGAGCTCCCCCTCCCTGGCAGGCTTTACGCAGCGGCTGGACCAACCCTTGTCAGGGATGCTCCAGGCTGATCCTGCACTGAGCAGGGGGCTGGACTAGATGGCCTGTAGGGCCAACTCTGTGATTCTATGGCCCAGTCTGCATCTAGCATTTGCTCTGCTGCAGGGCTATTTTTGGGCAGGAACGCACAGGAACGGAGTTCCGGCTGGCTCCCAAGTTGGCCACACCCAGCAGGAACTCATTAGCATGATAGGCCACTCCCAACAGCAGAAACTCATTGGAATTGGCTACATGAGGGGTGTGTGGCCTAACATGCAAAGGAGTTCCTGCTACAAAAAAAACCCCTGGGTTTGGACAACAAACAAGGTAAAGAGAATAACAAGCAAAAGGTGGGTGTGGCTGGATGACCACACTTCTGGTAACACGGGGTGCGGCCTAATGTGCTAATGAGCTGTGCTGTCAGGGGTATGGCCTAATGTGCTAATGAGTTTCTGCTGGACTTTTTCTACAAAAAGAGCCCTGCTCTGCTGTTATACCAAACCCACACTGGAACAGAAATTCCCATCTGCATTGCATGCCACTTTCACTTTGACAGAGTGTCGCATTTTATGGCAGTGTCCAGACTGCATGCCGCTTTCACTTTGTTCGATCTCTGGTTTTATCGTGGCTGTCTGCATAGATTTATGGCAGTTTTATGGCCATTCGGGGGTGACTCTGCAGTCTGTATGGTGTTGGCCCAGGGTAGCTGAATGTGGTTTTGAACTGCCGTCGAATCTGCATTTGCATTTTTAAATCAGTTTCGTGCTTCTGTGACGCCGCCTTTCTCTACGCTTGTTTGAACTTCTACGCCCCGAAAGGACGAGAAACATATGTGGACGTGCAAAAGTATGCCAGCACTCTTGAGGTGTGAAAACGACACCAAATGTAGACAGCTTTTTTGAAGACGGAGTCAAAAGGCTGGGACACCGGTGGGAAAGACAAATGCAGATTTGGCCTGCATCTTTTTCTGTTCCAGTGTGGGTTTGGTAAAACAGCTGAGCAAATGCTAAATGCAGATGGGGCCTATGATTCTATAATTCAGCGAGATCCCCAGTCACCACCTGGAGGCTGAGTAAACCAAAGAAGAGATCACAGTTACAGGGAATTATATCAAACAAAGAAACACTGTGATAAAAATGACAATAACATTTAATAAATCCTATGGGCAGGGCATTTTTGTAGAAAAAGCCCAGCAGGAACTCATTAGCATAATAGGCCACACCCAGCAACAGAAACACACCCATGAGAGCATAGCTCATTAGCATATTAGGCCACACCCACCTTTTGCTTCTTATTCTGTTTACCTCGTTTGTTGTCAAAACTTAGGGCTTTTTTTGTAGCAGGAACTCCTTTGCAAGTTAGGCCACACACCCCTAATGTAGCCAATCCTAAGGCGTTCCTGCTGTTGGGTGTGGCCTATTATGCTAATGAGTTCCTGCTGGGTGTGGCCAACTTGGGAGCCAGCCAGAACTCCGTTCCTGTGCGTTCCTGCTCCAAAATAGCCCTGCCTATGGGCATCACTTTGTATATCAACTGAAACTTTACAGTATTGCTAAGGAAATTCTAACGTTTTCAAAGAAAAGTCCAACATCCTCAATGAGCACCTGATTATATACCTGGAGGTTGGCAACCGTAGCTGCGTGGCATGTTGTCTATTATTCTTGAGACGGTGAGTTTCCAAAAGGCTCCCAGCTGAATTATTTGGACAGGAAGGAACCACGGCTGGGTTTGATGGGCTGCGAAGCTGATGGGGATGGCTGATCGTGGTTTTGGACAGGCGAAAGGCGGCACAAATGAGGCAGGGAGAGAAGCGGGCCTGGAGGTCTCCCTTGGAGGAGAGCCTGACCCCTCGTCCGGAGCCAGCTGCCATGCTGCTCCCCGATAATTGGCTACGGCAGATGAAGCTCCTGGAATGCACCGGGCATTTTTCCGATCCCAGAGCTGGCAATGAAGAGAGTGGTTTCCTGTATCTGACTGTGCCCCCCCCCCATCCAGAGAAATAGGGCTGTCAGGCCAAGGTTGGCAACCAGTGGGAGGTTTGGGACGCAGGGACGTGGGGCACTGACATCACTACATCACTTCCGGCCGGGTACAACCTGGAAGTGACGATGGGTAGCTCTAGGAATCAGGACAGACAAAAGTCAATAGTTCTTTACACAGAGAGTGATTAAAATGTGGAATTCAGAAGAAGAAGACGAAGAGGAGGAGGAGGAGGAAAAGGAGGAGAAGGAGGAGGAGATTGGATTTATAACCCACCTTTCACTACCCGAAGGAGTCTCAGAGTGGCTTACAATCTCCTTTCCCTTCCCCTCTGCACAACAGACATGCTGTGAGGTAGGCGGGGCTGAGAGAACTCTTTTGAGGACTGCTGGTGAGAGAACAGCTCTGGCAGAACTTGTGACTGACCCACGGTCACACCAGCAGCTGCATGTGGAGGCGTGGGGAATCAAATCCGGTTTGCCCAGATTAGAGTTTGTACTCCTAACCACTACACCAAACTGGCTGTAGTGATGGCCAGTAGGGATGCCAGACCCCCCAGTGGGTGCAAGGGTCTCACACTGCCAGGCCCCACCTCTCTGCCACCAGCCAGCAGGGGGGAATCACTCCCCCCAAAAAGGGAGGAACACCCAGCATTTCGGCAGCGTCCCTACATGACCCAGAAGTGACATAGGCACCATGTGGACAATGCTCTGTTTTTCTGAGCAAAAAACTCTATGGTATAAGCTAATTCTATCATAGAGTTCTGCCCCAAAACCAGAGCATCACCCTCCAACATCCCTACATCACTTCCAGGCAGGGCTCTTTTTGTAGAAAAAGCCCAGCAGGAACTCATTAGCATAATAGGCCACACCCAACAGCAGGATCTCATTAGCATATTAGGCCACACCCCTGCCAGCACAGCTCATTAGCACATTAGGATGCACCCCCATGTTACCAGAAGTGTGGTTATCCAGCCACACCCACCTTTTGCTTCTTATTCTGTTTACCTTGTTTGTTGTCAAAACCCAGGGCCTTTTTTTGTAGCAGGAACTCCTTTGCATGTTAGGCCACACACCCCTAATGAAGCCAATCCTAATGGATTTCTGATGTTGGGTGTGGCCTATTATGCTAATGAGTTCCTGCTGGGCGTGGCCAACTTGGGAGCCAGCCGGAACTCCATTCCTGTGCGTTCCTGCCCAAAAATAGCCCTGCTTCCAGGTCACAGAGGCACATCACTGAAATGCCAGGCATTCCTCCCTGCTCCCAGCAAGGGCACCTCCCAGCCCCCACCAGCTGCTCGGAGGGACAGGTTCATAGAGGACAGGTCTGCCAGCGGTCGGCTGGTGTCCCAGGTCAGGCAGGCACCTGGGCCAAGAGGTCCAAGAACAGTCCAGGGTATACAGCAGAGTTAGTCAAAAGTCCAACCTTCAAATCCGGAGGGCGAATCCAAAGAGCACAAGCCAGGTCACGGTTAGGGTTGCTACCTACCTGGTGGGAGTGGGGATACCCCTGCTGTGACAGGCTCTTCCAGTGGGGGGAGATTCCACCCACACTGACCTTTCCACGCCTACCTCCGGTTTCAGGCCTACGTCTGGTTGAGGGTGACTCTCTGCTTTTTGGCCAAAACTCTGTGAAGCTGAATTTACCATAGAGTTGTGCCCAAAACCCAACCCGACTGGAAGTAGGCCTGAAAATGCACAACGTCACTTCTGGTCTTATAAAAGGACTAGCAGTAAAGCCCGTTGTGAAAGCAATACAACGGGATCTAGAAAGAGGCTCTGGGGCAGTGCTCTGGCTTTGGGCAAACAATGTCAATTTGCTGTGGTGACCTCAGCAGGGTATAATGACAGAGTCCACTGTTTTCTCCAGAGGAACTGTTCTCTGCTACCTGAAGAGCAGTTGTAATTGTGAGTGATCTGTAGCCCTCACCTGGAGATTGGCAGCAATTGTTACCCAGGACAAAATGGCTGGTTTGGAGGGTGTAGTCTATGGTATTCTACCTGTCTGAGGTCCCACCCCTCCGCAAACCCCACCCTCTCCAGGCTCCACCCCTCAAATCCCCAGGAATTTGTCAGCATGTAGTTGGCAACCCCATCTCCTTCCCAGCTAACCATCAACCTACCATCATCGGCCCCTTTGACTTCAGCTGACTTCTGCCCTCCCTTCTGCAGAGCAGTTGTAATTCTGAGTGCTCTCCAGCCCTCACCTGGAGATTGGCAACAATGGTTCCCTATGAGGGACTGACTGGTTTGGAGGGTGGAGTCTATGGCATTGTACCTGTCTGAGGTCCCACCCCTCCTCAAACCTCACCCTCTTCAGGCTCCATCCCTCAAATCTCCAGGAATTTCCCATCTGGAGTTGGCAACCCTATCAGGACTGGCCCCAATGTTTTTTCTCCCAAAGGCCAAAGTAGGTGACAGGACCAAGCTTAGTTGCCTACCAACAGGCACTGAGGGGAAAGTAGGGTTGCCAGCTCTAAGGAGGGAAATACCTGGAGGTTTGGGGGGTGGATTCTGTAGAGGGCAGCATTGGAGGGGGGGCAGAAGGACTCAGCAGGTATAATGTCATAGGGTCTACCCTCCAAAGCATCCATTTTCTCCAGGGGAACTGATCTCTGTCATCTGGAGATCAATTGTAACAGTGGGAGATCTCCAGGTCCCACCTGGAGATTGGCAACCCTAGGGGAAAGTCAGCTGCACAGCAGGGGGTTGAAGAGAATGGTTTGATGGCTGCTGGGCCAAGATTGGCAACAATAGTTCCCCAGGAGCCCCATCGTAAATGCACCAAACAATTCCTAAAGATTTTCCAAAACACTACTCTGTTTTGGGCTCCTGGGGAACTTTGAAGTAGCACCAAAGCTTTAAGATCTCTCCAGCTGTCACCTGGAGACTGGCAACAGCTTGTCTGGAGTGTGGGCAGCATGGCATTGTATCTGTCTGAGGTCCCCCTCTTCCTCCTCCTCCTCAGATTCCACCCTCAGCAGGCTTCATCCCTAAAATATCCTGGAAGTTTCCAACCTGGAGTTGGCAACCCTATGTACTGGAGTTCGAACCTGGAGTTGGCAACCATCAGCCAACCTTTATCTGCCTGTCTGTCTTAAGTTTTACACACACAC
>NW_015175971.1:2776715-2780950 GCF_001447785.1 Gekko japonicus | reverse complement strand
TGGGAGCTCCGCTTCGGTCCGGGAGCTGCCGATGGATGCACGACGTAGAGCATGTTGGGGGCATGGCCCAGATCATCGGGGGAGAAACCATATGGTTCCCCCCCGACGATCTGGGCCACACCCCCAATGTAAGCGATGTAGTAGGTCACTTCCTGTGACGTGCTGGTGGCGCGTGCATGCTTCGCGCAGGCGCGCGCCCGTCCTCGGAGAGCTCCCGGAGACTGGCAAGGCTCCCCCGCCGGCAAGGGTAAGTACACTTGGCAACCCTAGTCCAGGTCAAAGCACATAGAGATCTACAGCACAGAACACGAGGGTTGTAGACAAGTTGCTTCCATGCTGGCTCTCTCTTTTCTGGCTGCTTTTATCAGGAGTCATTCCAGGCCAGGTGCAACTCCTCTAGTGCTGAGTCATCCAAGGACAGGTGCAAGTCCTCAGTGGCTGAGCAGCCTACAGGGCTGTCAGCCTGATCCTGGGGTGACTCAGGGTCACAGGCAGAGGTTGACCCGTGCGGGACTGCCAACCACCCACTACAGCGCTGCTCTATGGTTTTACTATAGAGTTTCAGCCCATTCCTAGGGAGGCGTGACACCACTTCTGTTTCCCCCCCTGGAAGTGATGTCAGACCATTAACCCGTAGGCCATCCCCAATTCCCCACCCTCCCAGTCTCCCTAGGAGGAGCTGACTTGTTAAAAACCACAAATGATGTCAGTGACCAAGATAGGATTTGAACTCAGAATCTGCTGAGTCGTGGCTCATTCTCTTATTCTGCTACAGCAGTTTGGCTGCACCTTTATGTTTCTTGGCTCCTTTTTCTCCAACAACCTTACTGCCTTTAAAGGACAGCTGTGAAACATGAATAATTATGCTAGAACATCGTATAAATATTAAAGGATGGGTTTTTCCCCCTCTCCCACTAAACCAATTCTACTCAAACCCTTTTTTGAAAAAAGAAATCATCTTAGGCAATTATTTTATCATGTCTCTTGGAATGATTCTGCTTTTCTGGCTCGCCTATCTTTATGTAAGCTGCATTGTTCTTCTTTCCTTTTTTAAAAAACCCAATAGCTCTTGGCCTTCTGCATTTGAATGGACGACTGTGTTTGCCTTATAGGAGGTACCAAAGTTTGGTAGAAAGCAAGATATTAGCTGCTGCAGTTATTTTGTTGAAAGCATGGAGATTTAACAGCAAGTATATTGAGAGATTTAAAGGTATTATAATGTAAAGGATAAAGGGGCTGTGGTGGCTCAGAGGTTAAGATGCTGAGCTGCAGACTGGAAGGTCTGTAGTTCGGCAGTTCGAGACCCGAGTGCCGCATGACGGAGTGAGCTCCCGTCTCTGCCCCCAGCTCCTGCCAACCAAGAAATTGCAAGTAGATAAATAAACCACTTGAGCTGCGATGGCTCAAGTGGTTAAGACGCTGAACTGCAGGCTGTGGAAGGTCAGTAGTTCAGCAGTTCGAGACCCGAGTGTGCCACATGATGGAGTGAGCTCCCGTCTCTAGTTCCAGCTCCTGCCAGCCTAGCAGTTCGAAAGCAAGAAATTGCAAGTAGATAAATAGGTACCACTTCGGTGGGAAGGTAACAGCGTTCCGTGCGCCTCTGTGTTTAGTCATGCCGGCCACATGACCACGGAAACGTCTTCGGACAGTGCTGGCTCTTCAGCTTTGAAACGGAGATGAGCACCGCAACCCTAGAGTCGGACTTGACTGGCTTTCAAGCAAGGGAACCTTTACCTTTACCTTAAATAGATACCGCTTCGGTGGGAAGGTAACAGCGTTCCGTGCGCCTCGGCGTCTAGTCATGCTGGCCACATGACCATGGAGAAGTCTTCAGACGGTGCTGGAAATGGAGATGAGCACCGCCCCCTAGAGACGGATTCGACTACCTTTTGAGCAAGGGAAACCTTTACCCTTTTTTAATGTAAAGGATGCTGGATGTAAGAGGCCATTTGAGACGGGCTTTGGGCAGCCAGTGGGACAGCTTCTGGCTTGCATGCAGAAAGGCTTGTGTTCAAATCCTGCTAGCCCAAGATCAGTCCTCTCCTCATGGGTGACGAGGTTTGCCAGTTGGGGTAGATGGTTGCCAGTTCAGGGTTGGGAAATACCTGGAGATTTGAGGAATGGGGCTGGGGGAGGGACCTCAGCAGGTATAATGGCCACAGGGTCCACCCTCCAAAGCAGCCATTTTCTACAGGGGAACCGATCTCTGTCATCTGGAGATCAATTGTAACAGCAGGCAGTCTCCAGGCGCTACCTGGAGATTGGCAACCGTACTCACAGGATTGCTGTTGGGAAGATAAAATGGTGGGAGGGAGAATGATGTTGTCAATTATGTTAGATTCAAGCCCAGACGTACTTAGAGGCCAATAAGACTTTTTGGGCGATGAGGTTTCAAGAGTCAAAGCTCTTCCCTGTCAGTAAAGGATGGTGCTGCTGGCGGAAACAGAGGTGGCCGCTTTAGCCCCTTTTCCTAGGAAGGAGACATGGAGCCAGAGAAAAGGGGCGGAAAGCCCCAGGCACTGCTGTTTCCACTGTTGAAAGAGGTGGGGGGACAGGGCTGCCAGCTGTAGGTTGGGAAATGCCTGGAAACTGGGAGGGGGGAAGGGCTTGAGAAGAGCGGGGTTGGGTGAGGGGAGGGATTTCAGTGAGGTCCACCTCCCAAAGTGGCCTTTTCCCTCTAGAACTGATCTCTGCCACCCGGCCCTTCCTCACACGCCCAGGGAAATGCTGATGGCCACTTTGGGGTCAGGAAGCCATCTTTCTCCAGGCCAGTTTGGCCGGGGATCCTGGAGGGGTTTTTTTGTCATCTTCTGGGCATGGAACAGGGGTCACTGGGGGCATGGGGGGGAGGTATTTGTGAATTTCCTGCATTGTAGAATCCAGGGCTTTGTTGGTAGAAAAAGCCTAGCAGGAACTCATTAGCATATTAGTCCACACCCCTGACAGCACAGCTCATTCGCATATTACGCCACACACCCCTGTTACCAGAAGTGTGCTCATCCAGCCACACCCACCTTTCGCTTCTAATTCTCTTTGCCTTGTTTGTTGACAAAACCCAGGGCTTTTTTTTGGAGCAGGAACTCCTTTGCATGTTAGGCCACACACCCCTAATTGTAGCCAATCCTAATGAGTTTCTGCTGTTGGGTGTGGCCTATTATACTAAGGAGTTCCTGCTGGGCGTGGCCAACTTGGGAGCCAGCCGGAACTCCGTTCCTGTGCGTTCCTGCCCCAAAATAGCCTTGGTAGAATCGTAGAATCACCGACTCGGAAGGGGCCATCCAGGCCATCTAGTCCAGCCCCCTGCTCAATGCAAGATCAGCCTAGAGCATCAGAGACAAGTGTTCGTCCAGCCGCTGCTTCAAGACTGCCAGCGAGGGGGAGCTCACCACCTCCCCAGGCAGCCCATTCCCCTGTAGCACAACTCTTCCCGTAAAAACGTTTTCCCTAATATACCTTCCCACCCTTAATTTAAACCCATTGTTGCGAGTCCTGTCCTCTGCTGCCAACGGGAGCAGCAGGGGGTTGGACTAAATGACCCTGGAGGGTCCTTCCAACTCTATGGTTCTATGGAGAACATCCCTACATCACTTCCAGGTCACAGAGGTAGTAAAAATGCCAAATAAATAAATAAATAAATAAAAGTGGGAAATCTCCAGCTATCACCTGGGGGTTGGCAACCGTATCGGAAGGAAAGTGGAAGTTCCTTTTCTCCCCTCACAGTGCTCAGCGAATGAGCGCTGTTTAAGGCGAGTCGTCCCGATGCATCTCTGACTGCATATCCAGTCTCACACCTGTGACTCCTGGACATGTCAGGAGCAATGTTCCCTCTAAGCTGTGGAGTCTTGTGAGCAAAAATTCTACTTTGTGAGCTGCTGGCGTTAAAGTTCTGAGCGAGCGATTTGGCAACTGCATAAATTAGTTGGCTCTGGAGCCCTCCTTCCTGAGCTGAGACAAAAATGTGTGAGCCGGAGGCTGAAAAACTGTGAGCTAGCTCACACTAACTCAGCTTAGAGGGAACACTGGTCAGGAGCATCCTCTATCTTTGCCTTCGGTGTAACTCCAGGCAGTAAAAATCCTGCCTTTGTCTGAGTTTCCTGCAAAGGCTGTTTCCCTCCCTTTGTTAGTATAGCTGCAGAGCCCTCCTGGCTTAACGCTCCAGGTGCCAGATTGACAGAGTGTGTGTCCCCCCCCCCCCCCCCCCCCCGCCCCCAGACATCCTCACACACACCACAAAC
>NW_015175971.1:2770304-2776311 GCF_001447785.1 Gekko japonicus | reverse complement strand
CCCCCCCCCCCCGTAAGTTTTTCAAACCTCAAACTGAATATCTTAAAAAAACCAAAAACCCTTTGTCAGAGAGGCCACACTAAGCCGCAAATGCTATGTGACTTTGCTGTGTCCCGAAATAGGGCCGTCCGCATCAATGTTCCCTCTAAGCTATGGAGGCCTGTGAGCAAAAATTCCACTTTGTGAGCTACTGGCATTAAAGTTGTGAGCGAGCGATTTGGCTGCTGCATAGATTAGCTTGCTCTGGAGCCATCCCTTCCTGAGCTAAGACAAAAGTATGTGAGCCAGAGGTTAAAAAACTGTGAGCTAGCTCACACTAACTCAGCTTAGAGGGAACAGTGGTCCGCATATATCTGGAGTACACAGACATAATCCAACGTGATTTGAGATGGACCGTAGAATGAAGGGCCGTCAGGAATCCTCGCTGCCTGCAGGGGTTATTAAATTGGCTTGACTTATATTGGATTATTGGGCTCGGTGCTTTACGTACGAGAACAAGGACTAGCTGACTCACACAAACTCTGCGTCTTCTGGGGTCGCCAAGTCTCCCTCTGTGGCGGGAGGCTTCCTGCTATGGACTCATTCTTCTGGGGTTGGGAACCTCCAGGCGGGGCCGGGAGATCTCTTGGAATTATGACCAGCCTCCAGATGACAGAGATCAGTTTCCCTGGACATAATGGCTGCTTTGGAGGATGGGCTCCATGGCATTGTACCCCACCAAGGTCTTGCAACTCGCCAAACCCTGCCCTCCCTAGAGTCTACCTCCAGATCTCCAGGAATCTCCTAACTCAAAGTTGGCAGCCTGACACTCTCCCCACCACCTCTACTCTGGGCAGTGGGAGGAAAAAGAAATCCCTGTTGTTGCACACAATGTGACAAAACTTCTATGGACAACCCAGAAGTGACGTCATGTCACTCTAGGAATCGCCAGAAGCTCTATGGTTTCATGTGATGGGTAGTGCCCCCCATGTTAATTTCCTCCACTGGGTAACAGCCATTGGCTGGCAACCCTAATGTCCACCCATTTCACTTTCCACGAGGTATACTTGTACTCCTTCCTTCCTTCCTTCCTTCCTCCCTTCCTTCCTTCCTCCCTTCGCTGATTGCACACTAGAGCTGCCTCGCGGTTGCGCTGCCGTTTGCCCCGACACTATTGGTCAACTTCACACCCGAAGCTGCAGGGCTGCATTTGACCTGCAGCCTCGCCCGATTTGCTCCGCAGTTTCGTGATCCTCAAAAAACAGGATCACGAAACTGCGGGGGAAATCGGGCGAAGCCGCGAGTCAAAATGCAGCCCCGCAGCTTCGGGTGTGAAATTGACCAATAGCGTCGGGGCAAACGGCGGCGCAACCGCGAGGCAGCTCTAGTGCGAAATCATTCCTTCCTTCCTTCCTTCCTTCCTTGCTTCCTTCCTTCCTTCCTTCCTTCCTTCCTTCCTTCCTCTCTCTCTTTCAGCATTTTATACTTTAAGACATCTATACCCCACTTTTCTTCACAATGGGGACTCACAGCAGCCCTCCCTTTTCCTATTGTATCATCACAACAGCCCTGTGAAACAGAGTAGGCTGAGCAATAGGGTTACCAACCTCCAGGTTGCACCTGGAGATCACTCGCTATTACGATTGGTCTCCGGTTGATCAAGATCAGTTCCCCTGGAGTAAATGGAAGTTTTCGAGGGTGGGCTGTAAGGCACTGTACCCTGGTGGGTTTGGTGCAGTGGGCAGGAGCGCAGACTCTAATCTGGGAGAACCGGGTTTGATTCCCCACTCCTCCACATGCAGCCAGCTTGGTGACCTTGGGTCAGTCACAAGTTCTCTCAGAGCTGTTCTCTCAAGGGCAGTCCTCGAAAGAGCCCCCTCTGCCCCACCTACCTCACAGGGTGTCTGTTGTGGGGAGGGGCAGGGAAAGGAGACTGTCAGCCGCTCTGAGACTCCTTCGGGTAGTGACGGGCTGGGTATTAATCCGACCTCTCCTCCTCTTCTTCTTCTCTCTAATATAAGCCACCCTGAATATATATATTTTTAAACAGAAAGGGGGAGTGTAAACCTTCTAATAAATAAATACATTCTGACAGAAAGATGTTATTAAAAAGAGATAATACCAGCCATCAAATTGTATGTATAAACTGGGGGGGGGACTAACTGCAATTGCTTTGGAAGGTGGCCTCTGTGGCATTAGAGCCTGCTAAGGTCCCACCCCTCCCCAGCCTCCGCCCCCCAGATACAGAGGCACCAGAAGTCCCGAGTCAGTGGGGAGATAACTATGGCTGATTCTGCATCTAGCATTCGCTCCGCATTTTCTCAACTGGGAGGGATAAGCATATGGAGCAGAGGTCCATCAGTGGCTATTAGCCACAAGGTATAGCTAGGGGCTCTGGGGCAAGTGATGCTCTGTCATCTTGGTGCTTGGGGGGGTCAACAGTGGGAGGGCTTCTAATGTCCTGGCCCCACTGCTGGACCTCCTGATGGCACCTGGTATTTCTGGCCACTGTGTGACACAGAGTGTTGGACTGGATGGGCCTTTGGCCTGATCCAACATTGGCATCTCTTATGTTCTTATGAGGGGAAAAGTGCAACTCAAAACCACATCTCAAGTACCTCGGGGCCAGTGTTCCCTCTGTGTCGAGTTAGTGTGGGCCAGCTCACAGTTTTTTAGCTTCCAGCTCACCCATTTTTGTCTTCGCTCAGGAAGGATGGCCCCAGAGCAAACTGATTTATGCAGGAGCCAGACTGCTGGCTCACAACTTTAATGCCGGCAGCTCAGAAAGTAGAATTTCTGCTCCCAAGACTCCACAGCTTAGAGGGAGCATTGTGGGGCAATGCCATACTGACTGCAAAGTCACCCCTGAACGGCCATGAAATGGCAATAAATCTATGCAGAATTAAATCCTGCAGTCAAAGTGTGGAAGTGACCATAAAACCCGATAATCAAAGGAAGTGAAAGCAGCATGCAGTGTAGAGGGTACCATAAAACCCGATAATCAAAGGAAGTGAAAGCAGCATGCAGTGTAGAGGGTACCATAAAACCCGATAATCAAAGGAAGTGAAAGCAACATGCAATGCAGGGGGGGGGGATTTCTGTTCCAATGTGGGTTTGGTAAAACGACAGAGGGAGAAGCCAATGCAAAATCAGCCCGTGTTTCTCCCAATAACCCTGAAGTATTACCAAGCGGACTGCGAAGAGCTCGGAAAGGATCTCTCCAAGGGAAGCGAAAGAGCGACAAGTTTTGGTGTCAGGGAGTCTAAAGTAATAAACATCGGGGCAAAAAGATCCCAACCTCCGGGATGCACTGCTGGAATGAAAACAACCTGGTGGGGAGTATTCAGGAAGAGGGATGTTCAGTCATGGTGGGAAATCATGATGAGAATGTGAACTTAGTCTGCGGCAGCAGTCGGGAAAAAAGAGACAGATTTCATGCTGGGGATTTACGGACCACAAATAAACTGCAATGCCTCTATATAGATCTCCGATGCGGCTGCATTCGAAATAGCGTATATTTATTCCGGCTGTCCCTTCTCAGAAATAAAAATGTAGGGCTAGAAAAGGAGCCGGAAAAGGCAACCTGTTGACAGGGAGAGTTCTTCGAGTCATAGTAGATAACTCACTGAAATTGTTGAGACAGTGTGTGACTGCAGTAAAAAAGGCCAATGCTATTCTGGGGATTATTAGGAAGGGAATTGAAAACAGATCAGCCAATATCATAATTTTTTCTTGTTGTTCAGTCGCACCGTCGAGTCCGACTGTTTGCGACCCCATGGACCAGATCACGCCAGGCCTTCCTGTCTTCCGCCGTCCTCTGAAGTTTGCTCAATTTCATGTTCGTTGCATCTATGACACTGTCTAACCATCTCATCCTTTGCCGTCCCCGTCTTCTTTGACCTTCAATCTTTCCCAGCATCAGGGTCTTCTCTTATACATTTTATACTTATACTTTTATACTCTTATACATTTTATACTTATACATTATACTCTTATACAAATTGACCCTTATACATATCATAATGCCCCTATATAAATCAATGGTGCAACCTCATTTGGAATACTGTGTACAGTTCTGGTCACCACACCTTAAAAAGGATATTATAACATTGGAAAAAGTGCAGAAAAGGGCAACTAGAATGATAAAAGGGTTGGAACACTTTCCCTATGAAGAAAGGTTAAAGCGCTTAGGGCTCTTTAGCTTGGAGAAACGACGGCTGAGGGGTGACATGATTGAGGTTTATAAGATTATGCATGGGATAGAGTAGGTAGAGAAAGAGGTACTTTTCTCCCTTTCTCACAATACAAGAACTCATGGGCACTCCATGAAATTGCTGAGCGGTTAGGTTAGAACAGATAAAAGGAAGTACTTCTTCACCCAAAGAGCGATTAACACATGGAATTCACTGCCACAGGAGGTGGTGGCAGCAGCTAGAAGCATGGACGGCTTCAAGAGGGAATTAGATAAGCATATGGAGCAGCGGTCCATCAGTGGCTATTAGCCACAAGGTACAGACAGGAACTCTCTGTATTCTTGGTGCTTGGGGGGGCAACAGTGGGAGGGCTTCTAGTGTCCTGGCCCCACTGCTGGACCTCCTGATGGCACCTGGTATTTTTGGCCACTGTGTGACAGAGTGTTGGACTGGATTGTCCATTGGCCTGATCCAACATTGGCTTCTCCTATGTTCTCATGTTCTTATATTCTTAACTCTGGATTGGGGAATCCCTGGATATTTGGGAGGGGGGTGGAGCCGGAGGGAGGTGGGGTATGGGGAGGGGAGGCAACCTCAGCAGGGTATAATGGCATAGGGTTCACCTTCCAACGTGGCCATTGCCTCCAGGGGGACTGATCTCTGTCGCCGGGAGCTCAGTTGTAATCCCAGGAGATCTCCAGCCGCCACCTGGAGGTTGTATATCAAAACGAGAGCTCGCGGGACGAGGCTGTATCAATGTAAAGACACACCGTGAATGAATTATGAACAAAAGCAGGAAGGCTATATTGTACAGAACAATGCAAACAGTTTTAAGAAGAAGAAGAGAAGAGATTGGATTTATACCCCACTACCCAGAGGTGTCTCAGAGCGGTTTACAAACTCCTTTCCCTGCCCCTTCCCACAACAGACTTCCTGTGAGGTAGGTAGGGCTGAGAGAGCTCTGACAGAAACTGCTCTTTTTCAAGGACAGCTCTTATCAGAACTATGGCTTGCCCAAGGTCATCCAGCCAGGTGCAAGTGGAGGAGTGGGGAATCAAACCCGGTTCTCCCAGATTAGAGTCCGTGCACTGAACCACTACACCAAACTGGCTCTCAGCTTAAATCTTTGTTAAAGTTCAACAAACCCTTATATATTCTTAAAGAGCCAGGATCAAAAAGTACTTGATACGAAGGGAAAACTCTAAATGAAGCCCACGAATCCTTGGTATAAAAAACTTCAGGAGGTTGGCGGCACGAAAAATGACGGAGGGGGGTTGGAGCACCTTCCCCCAAAGAAAGGCTGAGGAACTCGAAGGTTTTCTGGTTTTAAGAAAGGGGAATAAGGGGGGAAATGTGATAAAAGTTTACAAAATTAGGAGTGATGTCATTGCGCCGGGCACGTTGGACGCGCTGGAGCTCTTCGGGGGTGGGGCTCCCCCGCTGACTGGGCAGCTGGGGATTCGGGTCTCCGAAAGTGGGGAGCCCCCGCCCCCATCAGGAGGATGGCAGCCCTATTGATTGATATTGCAGAGTCTTGCCCAGTCATCGAAGCGTGATACAGAGAACAGTAAATAATAACCCAAGAAGTATATTGCAAAAAAAGGGTGAACTTTCCTTTGGTGTAGAGCCAGTTTGGTGTAGTGGTTAAGTGTGCGGACTCTAATCTGGGAGAACCGGGTTTGATTCCCCACTCCTCCACTTGCACCTGCTGATGTGACCTTGGGTCAGTCACAAGCTCTGGCACAGCTGTCCTTAAAAAAGAGCAGTTTGTGTCAGAGTGCTCTCAGCCCCACCCACCTCACAGGGTGTCTGTTGTGGGGAGGGGAAGGGAAAGG
>NW_015175971.1:2761822-2770234 GCF_001447785.1 Gekko japonicus | reverse complement strand
CTTCTTCTTCTTCTTCTTCTTCTTCTTCTTCTTCTTCTTCTTCTTCTTCTTCTTCTTCTTCTTCTTCTTCTTCTTCTTCTTCTTCTTCTTCTTAGTAGATCCAGTTCGTATTCAGGTTGCGGTCGAAAGGAGAGAGAAGCCTAATATAACAAGTACTTTCCCAATCACAAATGGCCAGCTAATCTGGCATTGGGTATGTTGTTGTTCAGTCGCACAGTCGAGTCCGACTCTTTGCGACCCCATGGACCAGCTCCCGCCAGGCCCTCCTGTCTTCTGCCGTCCTCTAAAGTTGGCTCAATTTCATGTTCGTTGCATCTATGACTCTGTCTAACCATCTCATCCTTTGCGGTCCCCGTCTTCCTTGACCTTCAATCTTTCCCAGCATCAGGGTCTTCTCCAGTGAGGGCTCCCTTCTCATTGGGTGGCCAAAGTATTTGAGTTTCAGTTTCATTATCTGGCCTTCCAGGGAACAGTCAGGGTTGATTTCTTTTAGGATTGACTGATTTGATCTTCTTGCAGTCCAAGGGACTCTCAAGAGTCTTCTCCAGCACCATAGTTCAAAAGAATCTATTCTTCGGCGCTTGGCCTTCCTTATAATCCAACTCTCGCAGCCATACATGACTACTGGGAATACCATTGCTTTGACCTTGCGGACTTTTGTTGGCATCGGGTATATGGGAGTATAAAGGCATTGTCTCTACAGGAGAGACCTGCAGAGACATGTGTCTCCATGGAAGGCCATGTGCAGAGAGGGAGAGGACAAAGGAAGACAGAGGAGGGGTCAGAAGGCACCTCCCAGGTTAAAACAAAGAGAGGCATCCCATTCAAGGTGATAACAACTATATACAGAGTGATGTGACACACACACCCCCACGTCCAGGCATGCTGAGTCTCTTCCTCCAACAATAATCCCATAGAGTCCAAAGCATCCGTTTTCTCCTTGAGAACTGATATTTGGAGGTCAGTTGTCATTTTGGAAGTTCTTCAGATCCCACCTGGAGATTAGCAACCATAATCAACAGCGATTAGCGATGCAGCTAAATGGAGCTTCCATGTTCAGGGGCAGTGAATCTCTGAACAGCTTCCATGTTCAGGGGCAGTGAATCTCTGAATAGAAGTTGCTGTGGGACAGGCAAGAGGTGTTGACTTCCTGCCTTCTTGGAGGTTTCCTGATGGAAAAACAGAATGATGGATGAGATGAGCCTCTGCCATGTTGTCCGCACTTTTTTGCTATCTCCCAGATTAAACCAAACTCCTTCCCCAAGCACCCGGTCATGGCGGTTCTGACAATCTAGTACATCAAGGAATTCCAAGGAGATCCCTGGTTGAAATGAAGAGGCTGTGGCTAAAGGGAAGAGGCTCTGCTAGGCATGCAGAAGGTCCCAGGTCCAATTTATAACATCTCCAGTTAAAAGATGCCAGTTAAAAGATACTAGGTGATGCCCTGACCTAGATAGGCCAGGCGAGTCTGATCTCATCAGATCTCAGAAGCTAAGCAGGTTAGGCCCAGGTTAGCGATTGGATGGGAGACCACCAAGGAAATGACAGAGAGCCAGGCAACGGCAAACCACCTCTGAATGTCTCTTGCTTTGAAAGCCCTACGGGGTCGCCATAAATCAGCCATGCCAGCAGGAAAAAAGTGATGTGAAAGATGTCTGCTTGAGACCCCAGAGAGCCGCTGCGAGTCTGAGACAAGATTGACCTTGAGGGACCAGTAGTCTGGGGCTGTGTCTCAGTGGTAGAGCATCTGCTTGGCATGCAGAAGGTCCCAGGTTCAGTTCCCATCATCTCCAGATAAAGGGACCAGGTAGAAGAAGAGGTGAAAGACCTGTCTGAGACCCTGGAGAGCTGCTGCCAGTTTGAGACAAGATTGACCTAGAGGGATTGAGACAAGATTGACCTAGTCTGGGGTTGTGTCCCAGTGGTAGAGCATCTGCTTGGCATGCAGACGGTCCCAGGTTCAGTTCCCATCATCTCCAGATAAAGGGACCAGGCTGAAGGAGAGGTGAAAGACCTCTGAGACCCTGGAGAGCTGCTGCCAGTTTGAGACAAGATTGACCTTGAGGTTGACCAGTAGTCCGGGGCTGTGTCTCAGTGGTAGAGCATCTTCTTGGCATGCAGAAGGTCCCAGGTTCAGTTCCTCTCATCTCCAGATAAAGGGACCAGGTAGAAGGAGAGATGAAAGACCTCTGTCTGAGACCCTGGAGAGCCGCTGCCAGTTTGAGACAAGATTGACCTTGATGGATGAGAAATCTGGGTTTTTGTGTCAGTGGTAGAGCATCTGCTTGGCATGCAGAAGGTCCCAGGTTCAATTTCTATCATTTCCAGATAAAGGGACCAGGTAGACGGAGAGGTGAAAGATGTCCGCCTGAGACCCTGGAGAGCCGCTGCTAGTCTGAGACAAGATTGACCTCGATGGACCAGAAGTCTGGGGTTTTGTCTCAGTAGTAGAGCATCTGCTTGGCATGCAGAAGGTCCCAGGTTCAATCTCCATCGTCTCCAGATAAAGGCATTAGGTAGAAGGAGAGGTGAAAGATGTCTGCCTGAGACCCTGGAGAGCAGCTGCCAGTCTTAACAGACAAGGTTGACCTTGATGGATTGATTATCTGATTCAGCATAAGGCAGCTTCAACTGTGTGTTCAAGAACCCTTTTAGATTAGTCATCCAGCCGTTCTGCCAACGGTACTTCAGCAGTAATAGCAAAATCGGGAGTGGCTGTGTAGGAGCCGGTGCAAAACTCATGCTACCAAAATATACACAGGCAGCTACTTCCACATACACTTCCACATACACAGTGGAAGACGGATTACTGATGCAGTACAGAAACAACGAACCCTCCAAGTCATTAGGCCCACAAAGACTCGCTGTCTACCTGGACACACATTTTTCCTTCTGATATATATTTAGGCAGGGCTATTTTTGGGCAGGAACGCACAGGAACGGAGTTCCGGCTGGCTCCCGAGTTGGCCACGCCCAGCAGGAAATCGTTAGCATGATAGGCCACACCCAACAGCAAAAACTCATTAGGATTGGCTACGTTAGGTGTGTGTGGCCTAACATGCAAAGGCGTTCCTGCTACAAAAAAAGCCCTGGGTTTTGACCACAAACAGGGTAAACAGAATAAGAAGCAAAAGGTGGGTGTGGCTGGATGACCACACTTCTGGTAACATGGGAGTGCGGCCTAATGTGCTAATGAGCTGTGGTGTCAGGGGTGTGGCCTAATAAGCTAATGAGTTCCTGCTGTTGGGTGTGATCTGTTATGCTAATGCGCTCCTGCTGGACTTTTTCTACAAAAAAAGCCCTGTATTTAGGGAAATTAAAACAACCCTTCCAGATTAGACAAAATTAACGCTCCTATTCCTGCCTATTTGGACGTCCTTTGCCTTATGCATAGCTATCTTTATATCATTTTATTCTTCTCTTTTGTTACTATCCTGTCTCCTTGTCCCAAGGGGCTCTCAAGGCAGCATACAAAGCAATCACTGAACGCTAAACATCATTAAACAAGCATTAAGAATGACGGTAATTAAAACGCAGATGTAAATGTTAAAAATAACCCATTAAAAAACTCACTGAAGACAACGATGGGAACAGCTGATGCAGATTTAAAGGATAGGAGAAATTAACGGTTGTTCCTAAAAGTCTGCAGCAGGACCCATGAATTTCCCTGGGCAAAACATTCTGGACACAGGAGGCCACAGCAGAGAAAGCCCCGCTCATATTATTTTGGTGAAAGCTGCCGTCAAGTCACAGCTGATTTATGGCGACCCCGTGGGGTTTTCAAGGCAAGAGACATTCAGAGGTGGCTTCCCATTGCCTGCCTCTGCACAGCAACCCTGAACTTCCTTTGTGGTCTCCCATCCAAGTACTAACCAGGGCTGACCCAGTTTGGTGTAGTGGTTAAGTGTGCAGACTCTAATCCGGGAGAACCGTGTTTGATTCCCCCACTCCTCCGCTTGCACCTGGCTGGATGGCCTTGGGCATGCCATAGTTCTGATAAGAGCTGTCCTTGAAAAGGAGCAGTTTCTGTCAGAGCTCTCTCAGCCCCACCTTCCTCACAGGGTGTCTGTTGTGGGGAGGGGAAGGGAAACGAGATTGTGAGCCGCTCTGAGACTCCTTTGGGTAGTGAAGGGCGGGGTATAAATCCAATCTCTTCTTCTTCTTCTTTTACCTCACAGGGTGTCTGTTGTGGGGAGGGGAAGGGAAGGGAGTTTGTAAGCCGCTATGAGACTCCTTTGGGTAGTGAAGGGCAGGGCATAAATCCAATCTCTTCTTCTTCTTTTACCTCACAGGGTGTCTGTTGTGTGGAGGGGAAGGGAAAGGAGTTTGTCAGCCGCTCTGAGACTCCTCTGGGTAGTGAAGGGCGGGGTATACATCCAATCTCTTCTTCTTCTTCTTTGACCTCACAGGGTGTCTGTTGGGGGGAGGGGAAGGGAAAGGAGTTTGTAAGCCGCTATGAGACTCCTTTGGGTAGTGAAGGGCAGGGCATAAATCCAATCTCTTCTTCTTAGCTTCTGAGATCTGATGAGATCGGGCTAGCCTGGGCCATCCAGGTCACGATATATTATTACAGCGATGCCAAAACATTTGAAAAACTTAAAAGCAAACGAGATTTATTTACATTCCCGCTTCCTCCCCAACAGGGACCCAAAGCTACTTGGGCTCCCCCTTGTACCCCACACTCCCATTTCCGGTGGAAAATGTACCACTTGGCTTTTAAAGCGATCTAAAAACTTCACTGCAGCTTTGTTTATACCAGGAGGAAATTCTGAACTCTTTGGCTTTTCCCCACCCTCCCCTGTCTCACACACAGCTGTTTGCCTGCTGAAAAGCAGGAATGCCTTCCCTCACTGCCTCAGCCTTGGGAGCTGCTCACCTGGTTGCAAATGAAGAGCTTGACACTCCGAGATATAAGCTTGCATAACTGGAATTGCCACCTTTGCTCTATTTGCATATGTGGTATACGATTAGATGCAAATGTAAAACTAGCACTGGAAAGGTGTTTAAAAATAGCATGCCAACCTCCCCAGGTCAGACTGGTCGAAACCTATTAATAAACAGAGAAAACAGAAGACCAAGAGGGTTATGCAAAGAGCGAGGCATCGCTGGACATTTATAAAATGCAGACTGCTGGTGCCTGCAGCCTCAATTTGCCTTGGGGCATTGCAGAGGAAGACTTTAACCCTTCAGACTCCACTCTGTTTTGGTTCTGTTATTTCAAGCCAGGCTTCTCTCCTGGTATACCCCCCTAAGAGCATTACGCTCAAGTGATAAAACCTGCTGGTGATCCCTGCTCCCAAAAGCATCCGGCTGTCCTCAACCGGAGCCAGGGCTTTCTCGGCCCTGGCTCCAACCTGGTGGAACACTCTTCCGGCTGAGGTTTGATACAATTCTTCATTGATACAATTCTTCTTGATACAAGCCAGTTTGGTGTAGTGGTTAAGTGTGCGGACTCTAATCTGGGAGAACCAGGTTCAATTCCCCACTCCTCCACTTGCGCCTGGCTGGATGACCTTGGGCAAGCCGTAGTTCTGATAAGAGCTGTCCTTGAAAAAGAGAAGTTTCTCTCAAGGGCTCTCTCAGTCCCACCTACCTCACAGGGTGCCTGTTGTGGGGAGGGGAAGAGAAAGGAGTTTGTAAGCTGCTCTGAGACTCCTTTGGGTAGTGAAGGGCGGGGTGTAAATCCAATCTCCTCCTCCTCCTCTTCCTCCTCTTCTTCTTCTTGTTCTTCTTGGCCCGTAAAACAGAATTGTTCTGCCAGGTGTACGGTTAACGACAGCAATGGACTTTCCATTGGGACTGGCCTCCTCCCTCCTATCTCCTGTCCCCCCCCTTTCCCCGTCTCCTTCTTATCGGGCAGTTTTTAGGTTTTAGACATTCGCTCCCCTGAGAACTGCAGGGTTATACTCCTTTCCTTCCCTGCACCGCCCCAAGACAAACTGAGGCTCTGAGAGGTTTTTATTTGTAAGTGAATGCTCCCTCACACTGAAAGGATGAACAACACAGGCAAAGGACATTTTATAAGAAGAAAAACTGCAAAATAACAGATAAATTAAATGCATTTTTTTGTCATTTGGAATTTAGTTCTTTATCTTGGGGGAAGGGGGGGACTACAGCATTTACTGGAGGCTATAGGGTAGATTGAGTTGCAGTGGCTCAAGTGGTTAAGACTGAACTGCAGGCGGGAAGATCGGTAGTTCGGCAGTTCGAGACCCAAGTGCCGCATGACGGAGTGAGCTCCTGTCCCTGGTTCCAGCTCCTGCCAACCTAGCAGTTCGAAAGCAAGAAATTGTGAGTAGATAAATAGGTACCACTTCAGTGGGAAGGTAACAGGCTTCCATGCGCCTTGGCGTTTAGTCATGCTGGCCACATGACCACGGAAATGTCTTCGGACAGCGCTGGCTCTTCGGGTTGGAAACGGAGATGAGCACCGCAACCCTAGAGTTGGATTCAACTGGCTTTCAAGCAAGGGAAACCTTTACCTATCTTGGGGGGGGAGGAGGTTTAACCATTTTGTTCTTAAACGTAATTCACCCTACCCTCTGTTTAGAGTACATTCCATATTCCTGACACAGAGAAAACATATACTTTTCTCCCTGCAAGATAACATGGCACCCGCTCTTGACTAAGATATAGATGCTTAGAGACCAGGAGGTCAAAGAACAGATTTCTCAGTAAGGGAGAAAATAAGGGCAGGAACATTCTAAAATATAGCAAATCGATCCACAGAATAACAGACCCATCTTCAGGCTCACTAATCAAAGTTATTGCAAAGATCTTAAGCCTTTGCTAAATTCTTAATGGTGAAATAAAATTATTTCACACTATAGCGCAGAAGTTTGGGACATGGCACTCCTATTTACGATGCCAACGGATCAATCCAAGATCAGCAGAGGCTATGAAGTTCAGGCGACAGACTTTCTGCTATCAAAACAGGGAGGAAGTGAATCTTTGACAAAATTCTGTCTAATGTTCCCATACTAATGTGGAGAGCATATAATGTTGGCCAAGGGCATAGACCTTCCAATTTCCCAGGGGGGGGGGGTTGGGGCTGGGCCAGAGGCATTGCTGTGCCAGGTCCTTAAAAGAACCGCGGCCCAGTGACATCATAGGGAGGAGCCAGTGACGTCACAGGCCATTGTCACTATTTATGGAGGCGGAGCCATGTGGGATTTAGGAAGGGGTTCTCCAGAAATTTAGGGGGACCTGGAAACCCTTGAGAACCCCCCTAGCCAGGCCCAACGGCTCAGAAACAAAGCATGGCATGGGCAAAATCCTCTACATAAAACCCTGGAGAACCACTGCCAGTCTGAGTAGACTATGATGACACTGATGGACTGATGGTAGAGAAATCATGCTTTGTGTGCCAATGGATAAAGGTTTAAACTGAGAGGTCTAAGAAAACAGGTGTTGGAAAGGATCTTTCTCTGTCTGAATCTCTAGAGATCACGTTCATCTAGGCTTGCCAAGTCCCCCCAGGAAACCCCCGCCCCAGAGGCCCGTTCCCCGCCACTGGCGGATCAGGCCCTGGGGGGAACCCCACCCCGGTGTGCGCGTCACCAGAAAGTGACGTTATAATGCCAGGCATGCTGGGGGTGGGGCCACAGTCATCTGAGGGAAAACTCTATGGTCTGCGCTCCAGCCGCAGACCGGGAGTCCCCCGGTAAGGAGATTTTTCAACTCGGCAACTGTATAGAAATATTGATTTCTAAATGTCTCTTGCATTGTCCTGTGATCTCTTTTGGTAACAAGCTGTGCCTTGTTTCCTGTTACAAGCCAAATGGTTGGGCCCCATGGCCTCAATAGCATGCCATAAACCCACATTCTTTCACACGCTCATGCCGAAAGCCAGACCTGGTGGCGCTTGCCATGCGAGACGTCACGTACACAATGAAGTAGTTGGAATTTGGGGTCACATGCCTGCAGTTGTGGCCTCCAAACTCCTAGCCATTCCCGTGTGGCAACCATGGCAACTAACAATTGGCCACATCCCATACTCACTCACAATTGGCTACTGGCCAGAGGCTAATTGTGACTGAAATTGGACTATAACTGTTCATCATCATCATCATCATCATCATCATCATCATCATCATCATCATCATCATCATCATCATTACTACATGGGATTTTTACCCCGCCCACCCCCGAAGGGCTCTGGGCGGCTTACAGAGTATCGTGTGTGCACACACTTTCTAGAATCCTAACTATGGCCACAAATTCAGGGGGATGGGAACCCTACCAGATACCCTCTGAAGGCTGTTTTCCGCAGATGTTCTTGCTTCTCCTTCCGTCTTTTTTTCCGGGCGGTCACATGCCTCTTCATGCAGTTCTTTCTTAGAGGGGGGACTTCAGTTAGCTGGCTTTCCACAGCGGCCCCTGCTGGCTCGTCGGGCTTGCTGCACGCAGGCG
>NW_015175971.1:2743023-2761718 GCF_001447785.1 Gekko japonicus | reverse complement strand
TCCTGTGTTGCAACCATGGCAACTAACAATTGGCCACATCCCATACTCACTCACATTTGGCTACTGGCCAGAGCTGATTGTGACTGAAATTGGGCTATATCTGTTCAGACCCAATGAGAGAGACTCTCTCTGTCTCTGTCCCTTGCTCTTGCTTCTTGGTCTCCTGTTGTTGCCTGTTTATTGCACCTGGACATGTCCTCTCTGAAAGAGACAAAGGACTGCTTTGTGCCTTAGAGCATATGGAGGGCAAAGATGGGATTGTTCCTCAAAATCCCTTGGTGATACCTGGATTATCACAATGGACAATCCTGGACTCTTGGAAGCTCCTGAATGTGGTAACTATGAATTATTAATGTTTAGTTAAAGCAAACAGCCCTAGCCTTTCTTGTTTTGAAATCTTATAGTCTAATTACAATACTCAGAACTGAATAAAAACTTATTCTTGTTTCTAACTGGTCTTTGATGTTGTAACTGAATTCTAAGTCTAAATCTTGTAGCCTAGCGCTCACACCACACATGCTACCTTGGTAAAGTGTGCAATTCTGAGTTAGAGTTGCTAGTGTGCTAAACCCTAGATACCAACTGAGATTTTGAACCTCTGATCTCAGGTTGGGGGGGGATATTGGAGAGGTTCTGGTGGCATATTGTTCTGAAATCCAGAGAGGATAGCCTACCTCTCTGGGTTGTTGTTTAATGTATTGAAAAAGTATAGGATTCCCTCCCATTCCTGGACAGGCTTGGGGGGCAGAGTCCTATACAGCAACCCTAGGGTGGGGGGAGCAAGGGAGGCTGGAACCAGTTGCCCCTGGGGGAGGCTGAGCACCTTCCTGAAAATTTCGGGACGAACTTTACGCCTATGATGTTGGCATGCCTTTCTGACCATGTTCATAAGAAGTCATGTCAGATCAGGCCAGTGGCCCATCCAGTCCAACACTCTGTGTCACACAGTGGCCCAAGCTCAGGCGCCATCGGGGGGTCCACCAGCGGGGCCAGAACTCCAGAAGCCCTCCCGCTCTTGCCCCCCAAGGATACTGAGCATCACTGCCCCAGACAGAGTGTTTCAAGTCCTAGCCCGCCAGCACCTTCAGTGATGCCAGGTATCTCAAGATCAGGGGTCTCCAATCTTCTGGAGCCTGTGGGCACCTTTGGAATTATGACACAGCTTTGTGAGCGCAGACATAAAATGGCTGCCACAATACGCCTGCTGCAGCAGGTGAAGCCCACCACCAAATGGCTGCTGTGGCTTATTTTCACTCACACAGTGAAGATCCTTGTGTTGATGTGGAAGCTGCCACCAAGTCGACGTTTTTAAAGATCTGTGCATGAATCGAATCTCCAGTGTCCAATCAGAAGTCTTGTTGGCCAAAAGCTCTATCTGGCCCCACCCAGTTTCTAAAAACACCAGGAAAGGTCTGTGGGTGCCATGGTGCCCACAGGCATCATGATGGGGAATCCCACTGTAGAGGCTTCCTAGTCCAGCCCGATAATTCCCTGACCTTCCCCGCCTCTCATTCAGTTGCATGGCTTCCTTCTGTGCAGCAGTTCATTCATTCTCATCTTGTCTTTCTGTCCTTTAGAATCGAGTTTCTTACTGGGCAACGCTCAAATTGTGGACTGGCCTGTAGTTTATAGTAATGACGGATTTTGTAAACTTTCTGGATACCACCGAGCTGACGTCATGCAGAAGAGCAGCACCTGCAGGTAAGTTTGCTTTGTTGGGACAGGAGAAGACCTCTTTGGGTTTTGGAGGTTCTGTGGAGCAGATTCCATCTGCTGGCAGTGGGACCGTCCCCTGGGGTGAAAAGTGTCAGGGGCAGGCAGGCACATTGTTAGGGTTGTCAACATCCATGTGGGGCCTGGAGATCTCTCAGAGTCACAACTGATCTCCAGATAACCCAGTAGGGTTGTCAGGACCAGCTCAGGAAATACCTGGGGACTTTCGGGGTGGAGCCTTGAGATTTTGGGGGTGGACCCCGGAGACTTTCCCATTCCCCACAATAAATAAATAAAGAAAGAAAAATACAGCAGTGCTGTTCCCCTGAATACAGTTTTCATTTCCTCATTCTCTGTTTTTGCCTTGAAAGGGTTTGCCAGCAGCTGCACTTCCTAAATGAAAGTGTAATTTGTCATCCCCCCACAAGTCCCTTCTCAGGCGTTGGTAGCGTTTCCAAGCATGATTTTATTAAGGGACACACACACACACAAACACACAAAGCAGCCAAAATAAACAACGAATCCTTTCCCAAACACAAACAGTTTGCAAGCCTATACTTTTGCGATCTGACTGGGGCAATGGTATAAATTGCTTTACTCACAGGAGTTTGCTGAATGTAACAGACTGCTTTATTTCAACCAACTTCTTCAGACCAACACAGAAAAATGAAAGTTAAGTAAGAACAGTCTAGGGGGTGGAGTTTTCCTCCTTCCCACAATCAGGTTCTGGTTAACTCTTTACTATCCATTTTACTATACACATGACTTATGAAACATGCAAAACAAGCAGAGGGACTGTGCTGTCTTCCTCTCCCACAACACTTCACACACTCACTTGGAAGAGCCACAGGGCTCGTGTCTGCTTGCCGCCCCCCCCCCCCCCCCCCTAGGCACACACACATTCCCAAACACCAACAGTTTGCAAGCTTCTTCTAAAATGTCCTGCTGAGATTTAAAGGCACATCATGGCTGTTGGGGTGGGGCTTCACCCTGCCGGTCAGTTGGCCAGTAGTGGGGAGGAGCCTGCAAAATTGGGGGATTCCCCACCCAGACTTGGGGGATGCCAAGCCTTTAACATAGGAACATAAGAAGAGCCCTGCTGGATCAGACCAGTGGTCCATCTAGTCGAGCATCCTGTCTCATACAGCGGCCAATACGGAGAACAAGAAAAACTGTGAAAAAGTGACGCTTAATATATATCTTTAAAGAATCATGGAAAAGTGAACAAAAATAGTATACATAGTCATAGACGGTGATCTCCGGAATGTCTTGCCGTTTCGAAGGAAGATCTTCTGAACAAATATGTAGGACAAAAACTGTCTCTCGGTAGTTCATATCCTCTGGTGACGTCTCACAATTATCAAAGAAGATTTTCAAGGTTCATAACAGCTGTAATGTATAGTAGAACCTGCCATGGGCTAAGATGATTGTAATGGCAAGACATTCCGGAGATCACCGTCAATATATTTTTCTATATGTATACTATTTTTGTTCACTATTCTATGATTCTTTAAAGATATATATTAAGCGTTACTTTTTCACACTTTTTCTTGTTCTCCGTATTATCTCATTACTGTGCCAATCATTTGGGGACTGTCCCCTCGCAAAGAAAGATCTGCTACAGAAGAAAGGGCTTCTCACCTCCCTACTTACATGTGGCCCAAGATTAGGACTGTGTTAATTAATTAGAATTGTAAGCCGCTCAGAGCCCCTGGGGGTGTGTGTGTGAGCGGGATAGGAAATTGAAATAAATAAATAAATAAATACATACAGTGGCCAACCTGTTCCTCCAGACAGACAGCAACAGGGTATAGCGGCCGAGGCCTTCTCTTGATTGTTGTCTCTTAGCTCTGGGATTCAGAGGCTTAGTGCCTCTGAATGTGGAGCTGCCCCTTAGTCACCACGGCTAGTAGCCATGGATAGACTTTTCCTTCATGAATCTATCGAATCCCCCTTTAAAACTGTTTATTCCATCACTACATCCTCTGGCAGCAAATCCCACATCAGACTCACTCTCTGTGTAAAGTTGTTTTTTTTTTTTTTGGTCCATCCTGAGCCTGCTGGCTGCCCATCAGCTTCATCGGATGCCCCCGAGATCAGTTCCCTTGATCAGTTCCCCTTACAGCAGTGGAGCACAGTTATTTTTCATGCCGGTGACTGTTTCTGTCTCTTGCCATTGGTAGCGTGCTCGAGTCTGGTTGTAAAGATCTGCCTTCCAATACTTCCTTAAGCCTGTGTCATGGGCAGCGGCTAGAAGGGTTCTCTAATGGCCGCCACCACTCTGGTATGGGTGTCCTCAGGAGGGCCCAGAGCACCCACCCTACCCCTTCATACACTCCTTTTCCAGTAGGTTTCCTCGTATACGTGACTGAATGAGGCGTGAGGGCCCAGGCAGAGTAGGAAACTATTTTTATTAAGGAGATTTAACAACGTAGGGAAAATGAACATAGGCCCCGGTCACATGGCAAAGTTGCCACGGGAGAGGCACGGGAGTCCCGTGGATTTTCTAGGCACGATCACACCCCAACATCTGGGAAGCGCAGTGCTCCCATGGTGAACCTGTGGCTCCCCGCTAAAGGTGCGGGGAGGTTCCGGAAACAGTGGGGCAAAGGCGGGCGTCTGACCACGTTTCCGGTGGACTGTTGTGGCATCCGGTGGCTGCCGATGTTCCATCGCGAACAAGGGGATTCCCCCCCCCCCCAAGTCTCTGCAGGATGTGGAAAAGCGCCCAACGGTGCATGTGCACAAACAGGAAGCGGCGTTTGCCACAGGAGCTGCGCGGCACGAGGGCCGGTTTGAACGCGCCGTGCTGCTTCTTTGCTGCACTACGGACTAGCCGTCTGATCTGCACCTGACACCTATGCACAGGACCTCGAAAGGACTTCTGATCGGGCTGCCGCGCGTTATTTTCCTCCAGGGCAATTAGCCATGCCTCCCCCCCCCGCATTTTCGGGCCCGTGTGCCCGGGGCCATAGTAAAGGTAGGTAAACCAGCAAAATAAGAAACCCTAACACATCTGACTGTACCGTCCCTAGCCTTCTCTAGGTCTTTGGCCTCCAGCTGACTCACCCCCTTTGGATGAGGGATCCCTCCATCTGCAGCAGCTTCCCACTAGCTTTGCTCCCGAAGAGTGAACCACTTCCCACTTTAGGCAAAGCCTTTTATCCCTTCTCCCCAGGCACCACCCTCTACTACTCTACTGGTGTAAGTTTTCCCTCCAAACTCCCTGTTAGCCAATCACAGGGTCCTCACAGGGGTTGGTCTCCAGGCCCCCAATCACCCTCATCGCTCTCTTCTGCACCCGCCCCATTCTGTCCACATCCTTTTTGAAGCGAGGCCTCCAGAACTGCACATGATGCTCCAGGTGTGGCCTGACCAATGCCGTGTACTGTGGGACTATCACATCTTGCGATCTGGATGTTAGGCCTCTGTTGATGCACCCCAAGACCGCATTAGGCGTTTTTATTTATTTATTTTATTTTATTTAATTTTATTTATACTCCGCCCTCCCCGCTCGCGGGCTCAGGGCGGCGTACAGTATGAGGTGCATTACAGCACCATAATACACAACATGGCACACAGTGTGATAAAAACACAATAAAACATTTTAAGACACTTTAATACAATGGGCAAACGCCCAAGGATCCCGCGTGACAAACACCTCTCTCCATATTGCACCTGCCCTTGGGGCAAAGGGAGGGTGATGTCATTGTCGCCTCTTCCATTTTGCTCCCAAATCAGCCCTGTGAGGTAGGCTAGGCTACTAACAAGTGACTAGCTCAATGTCACCTCATGAGATTCAAGGCCGAATGGGGATTGGAACCCAAGTCTCCCAGCTACTAGTCCAGTTCTTTAACTGGCTCTCTGGGCTCATCCATCTCCCACTCAGGTGGTGGCTGGAGATGTCCTGGAATTATGACTGATCTCCGGATGACAGAGATCAGTTCTCCTGGAGGAAATGGCCACTTTGGAAGGGGGACTGTCTGGCATTATACCCTATTGAAGTCCTTCTCCCCCCCCAACCCTGCCCTCCCCAGGCTCCACCCCCCCATAATCTCAAAGTATTTCCCAACCTGGAGTTGGCAACCCCACACTCAGCCCAGATCTTCTTGGGTTGTTGCTATATAATATGCCCTAAGAGAGCCAGTTTGTAGTAGTGGTTAGGAGCGCGGACTCTAATCTGGGAGAACCGGGTTTGATTCCCCACTCCTCCACATGCAGCTGCTGGTGTGACTTTGGGTCAGTCACAAGTTCTTTCAAAGCTGTTCTCTCAAGGAAAGTCCTCAAGAGAGCTCTCTCAGCCGCACCTGCCTCACAGGGTGTCTGTTGTGGGGAGGGGAAGGGAAAGGAGACTGTAAGCCGCTCTGAGACTTCGAGTAAAGGGCGGGAGATGAATCCAGTCTCTTCTTCTTTTTCTCCTTCTAAGCCGGTCCCTTGGGGACACCTGGGATGGAATATACCCAACAAGATAACTGAAGTTCAGCAAGCTCTGGCATGAATCCCTGGGCCTTTCTCTTCTCAACAACAGCGTTTGGAAGGCTGTTACAGCTTTACCTGGATGTGATGTTATCCGTTTTGGCATTTTGAGCGCTAGATGAGAACTGCACTGGAGCTCTAACAAACATAAACCTTTTATGTACTCCCAATTTTTTTTCCTGGGGGGGGGGAAGCGATAGATTCTCGAAGGTATACCCCCAGTGTCACTTAAAATTGGCAGCAATATAAAATCATTCCTCCAGCAAAGGAGTCTGCCGCCATTATTTGCTTTTAGAAGGTTTCATAAAAATCTTGTAACTGCAAATATTGGAAGTGCAAGGTGTAAATCATAGTTAAACTGACACAGAGTGTTTGCAGTTACATAGCAGGTTGTTTGTAAGTATGCTGTTGTTTTTGTTTAAAAAACCAATGAGAACTAACTTCCTTCCTCTCCCACTCCCTTTCTCTCTCCCTCTCCCTCCCTCCCTTCCTCCCTTCCTCCCTTCCTTCCTTCCTCCCTTCCTCCCTTCCTTCCTTCCTTCCTTCCTTCCTTCCTTCCTTCCTTCCTTCCTTCTCCAGTTTTATGTATGGGGAACTCACAGACAAGAAAACAATGGAAAAAGTCCGGCAGACATTTGACAACTACGAGTCGAACTGCTTTGAAATCCTCTTGTACAAGAAAAACAGTATGTATGAAACTTGGCATGAATGTGTGTCATGTGTTTATTTGTACGGAACCTATCTATACTAAGCACTACACAGAGAACAAATTAAATAGCTTGGGCCCATGCTTTTAGGGCTACAATCTAAGTTAGACAAGACGTGCAAGGGCAGGGAAGTAGTAGGGAATGGGGTGTGTTGATTAGAGATATTTCCAAAATACCCATTAAAATGTTTATAGAATTGTACTGTTTAAGAGTTGGAAATCTAGGCTATCTACTTCATTTCCAGTGGAGTAACCATGTTAGTCTATTGTAGCAAGACAACAGTCCAGTGGCACCTCAAGACCAGCAGCATTTCTTCCAGCATGAGTTTTCAAGAGACAGAGCTCGCTTCTTCAGATACAATGGGAAGAAAAAACTCATGGACCTCATTTTTACAGAGAAGAATATTTACTGGGGGGAAAAAGAGCTGGCAACCCTAGTGCACATGCAGGGGAGCTAACTCTATTTCTGTGCTTTTAAAAAAATATCTCATAGATTTTCCTGAAAACCTGGGGTTCCAGGAGAATTCCTGCCTGGCGACTGGCAACGCTAGGAGTGGAGTGTGTAGGGGCCTAAGAAGCCTAAATTCTAGGCTGGCCTGGCCTTATTATGCAGATTTTATCCATATGGAGTTCATCCTTGGCTATTATCCATCCGGATATAAAAAGAGATGAAGGAGGCGAGCTTTGCTGATCCCTTAATTTATTAAAATGATCTTTTCTATCCAGTATCCAGATTTCAGATCTGAAGCTTACGAAGGTCACTCTTTTCTTTATCGGAAATCTCCAAATGATAGTTGGACTCACGGTTCCCATTTGGCTGCTTATGGTGGGAGCGGTGTTCCCTCTAAACTGAGTTAGTGTGAGCGAGCTCACAGTTTTTTAGTCTCTGGCCTACAGATTTTTGTCTTTGCCCGGGAAGGAGGGCTCCAGAGCAAACTGATGTATCCAGTAGCCAAATTGCTCGCTGACAACTCTAATGCCAGTAGCTCACGAAGTAGAATTTTTGCTCACAAGACTCCACAGCTTAGAGGAAGCATTGGGTGGGAGGCCTCCAGCCCTTTATAGCTTTTGCCCATAGGGTTGCCAGGTCTGGGTTGGAAAATACCTGGAGACTTTGGGGTAGGGTTGCCAAGTGGCACCTACCTTGCCGGCAGGGGACTCCCGTCTGGATCCCGGCAGTTTTCCCTTGTATGGCCGTAGCCCTGCCCCCAGCGTGCCCGGCATCATAACGTCACTTTCCTGTGACGTGCACGCTGGGGCGGGGTTCCCCCCGGGGCCTGGTTCCCCGGTGTCGGGGAACGGGCCTCTGGGGCGGGGGGGTTTCCGCCCCCCGGGGGGACTTGGCAGCCCTACTTTGGGGCTGGATCCAGGAATGGGTGGGGTTTGGGGAGGGGAGGGGCCTCAGCATGGTCCAATGCCATAGAGTCCACCCTTCAGAGCAGCCATTTTCTCCATGGGAGCTGATCTCTGTCAGATGGAGATCAGTTGTAAAAGCGGGAGATTCCCAGGCCCCACCTGGAGGCTGAGGAATTCCAAAAACAGCATCCGTGACAAAAATAACGAAGAGTCAATAAAGATAAGTTGCAGGAACGTATACTGTAGTGATTTCTGTGGAAAATTTTCTTCTATTATCGCTCCCACGCTAACGAATACTGTGCAATGAACAATTCGTTTCACAATATTTGCTTTGTCTGAGCGCGTAGCAATCCCAATTCTTATCAACTGCTACTTATCGACTCTTGAAGAAAACATTCCATGTCGAACTCTCTAATAACAGAACCCAAGGTCTTCACAATGTGTTAGCTGGATTGTTCATTGGGCAGTATTCGTTAGCGTCTGAGCGATAATAGAAGAACATTTCACACAGAAATCACTACAGGAAACGTTTTTGCAACTTATCTTTATTGCCTCTTTGTTATTTTTGTCACGGATGTTGTTTTTGGAATTCCACTTCCTCCCGGGATCTCTCATTTTTGGCTCCCACCTGGAGGCCGGCAACCCTATTTGCCCATCAATGCGCAAATTGACAGGTGGAAACAGGGGCCTAACAATGAGGGGAAAGGGGCTAAAGGCCACAGAGAAGACCCTTATAGTTTCAAGGCAGACGGGGAGGCCTGCAGCAGTGTAACTCTGTTTAGGATTGCACTGTTAAGGACTTTGCCCTGACGCAACACCAATGAGGATTGTGAGAGCTCGCTTTTGTGTTGTCATTTTGCTCCACATGTTTTACTTCACGCCTCCTTTTTGTTGTTGTTGTTCCCTTACAGGAACACCTGTTTGGTTTTACATGCAAATTGCACCCATCAGAAATGAGCACGACAAAGTGGTTTTATTCCTGTGCACGTTTAAGGATATCACTTTGTTCAAGCAACCTATTGAAGATGATTCAACCAAAGGTAACACGTGTGTTTGGGAATATTCCTTAAATAAAGAGTTCGAAAAAATTAAAAAGAAGAGTTGTCTTCCCTCTACCTGGCTGGGTCAGCATGCGTCAGCAGTGCTTTTCCTGTTGTCCGTCTTTTGTTGTATAAGCGTTGTTTTGCCTTTTGTGGATACCTATGTGCTGTGTAGGGATGGGCATGAACCGGAAAAATGCAGTTCGTTTCAGTTCATGGTTCATAGCGTGCCCAGTTCGTGAGCCAAAAACCGCCATGAACGTCTAGGCGCCAAATGAACTCGTTCGGTTTGTGAGGTTCGTGACATGACAGAACAGTCCCCCGGCACGCTAGAAACACCAAACTCTCAGGGGATCTCCAGCTGTCTCTTCTCTCTGTGCCCTCCAAGTTTGGTGAGGATTTGTTTAGGTGGTCCGAGTTACAGACACCCAAAGAATATGCCCCCCAGAAAGTGCTTTTCGGGGAAGTGGCAAGCTCAGGTTCAGAATGGACCCTGTGCAAGCTAGAAACATCAAACTCTCAAAGGAGCTCTCCCCAATTCTCTGCTACGTGCCCTCCAAGTTATGTGCAGATTGGATTTAGAGGATCCGAGTTATGTCCCTCAAAGAAGATGCCCCCAGGAAAACGCTTTCAGGGGAAAGTCAGGCGCAGGTTCAAAAGTCTATAGATTGGACCCCCTGCAAGCGACACACACCAAACATACAGGGAACCTCACCCTGTCTTTGAAGCTTGGTAAACATTTTGATCGAGTGGAGACAGTGTGTCTGGAAATGTAGTCACGAACCACCACGAACTGCTTGAAAGTGTGTGGAAAGTTCGTGCCGGTTGACCTGCCACGAATTTCAGTTCGCGAACCACGAACCAGCCAAAATTTGTCACGAGCTCTAGTTCGTGAGCCAGTTTGTGTCCATCCCTAGTGCTGTGTTGTCAATAAAACCTTCCCCCCAACAAACCCCATTTTCATTTGTGGCTTCCGAATCCTACAGGACCTCAACCATTTGGTTAAAAAATAGGGTTGCCAGCTCTGGGTGGGAAAATACCTGGAGATTTTGGGGGGGGGGGCTGGAGAGGGTGAGGTTTGGGGAGGGGAGGGACCTCCGCAGGGTAGAACGTCATAGAGTCCACCCTCCAAGGCAGCCATTTTCTTTGGGGGGACTGATCTCTGTAGCCCGGAGATCAGTTTGAAAAGCAGGAAATCTCCAGGTGCCGCCTGGAGGCTGGCAACACTATCTTTGGCAAAGCAGTCTCAGTCTAAAACTGCCTGTAATCCCTCCCCTCCAAGAGCCTCACTAAATAATAGAGCCACTACTAAGGCTCCTACAGCCAACACCTGGGGATGAAGCACTGGAGAATAAAGCTAGAAATCCCGGTCAATTACCTTGTCCCCCTAGTTATCTACTTCCCAGAGCTTCTTGCAGTACCCAGCATTACTCTTTGGAAGGGCTGGAGAGCAATGATAGAGTGAGGCCCCCAGTATTACCCTTGCGATCACCAGTGTTTGGATCACGGGAATGTCATTTCGGAAGATAAAATGCATCATTATAGGTTGGGGAAGACTTGTCTTGGCAGTAGTATGTGTGAAACAGGATTTAGGGGTCTTAGTAGACCTATACACCAAACATGAGTCAGCAGTGTGATGTGGTAGCTAAAAAGGCAAATGTGATTTTGGGCTGGATCAACGGAAGTATAGTGTCCAGATCACGCGAAGTGATGGTATCGGTTTAATCTGCTCTGGTTAGACCTCACCTAGAGTATTGTGTTCAGTTTTGGGCACCATAATGTAAGAAGGATATAGACAAGCTGGAACATGTCCAGAGGAGGGCAAAGAAGATGGTGTGGGGTCTGGAGACCACACCAAGTCCTATGAGGAAAAGTTGAAGGAGCTGGGTATCTTTAGCCTGGAGAGAAGACTGAGAGGTGATATGATAACCATCTTCAAGTACTTGAAGGGCTGTCATATAAGACGATGGCGTGGAGTTGTTTTCTGTTGCCCTAGAAGGTTGGACCAGAACCAATGGGTTGAAATTAAATCAAAGGCGTTTGGGGCTAAACATTAGGAAGAACTTCCTGACAGGGTGGTTCCTCAGTGGAACAGGCTTCCTCCGGAGGTGGTGGGCTCTCCTTTGAGTGTTTATAAGCAGAGGTTAGATGGCCACCTGAGAGTAATGCTGATTCTGTGAACTTGGGCACATCATGAGAAGGGAGGACAGGAAGGGTTGCATCAGTGCTTAGTTCTTGTGGCCCTGCCTTACATGCTCCGGGAAATGTCAATCACCATTTTGGGGTAAGGAAGTAATTTTTTCCAGGCCAGTTTGGCCAGGGATCCTGGAGGCTTTTTGTCATCTTCTGGGCATGGAACAGGGGTCACTGGGGTTGTTAGGGTGTGGTCATTGTGAATTCCCCGCATTGTGCATGGGGTTGGACTAGATTACCCTGGAGGTCCCTTCCAAGTCTATGATTCAAAGACCTCAGTCCAGTGCCCTAGGGATCACAGAATGACATCTGGGAAGACCTCATTCTGACGCCTTGGGAAGTCATTGCTGGTCTGGGTAGGTAGGTGATACTGGTGAAGACAGACCACTGGCCCCACTCCACAGGGGACATTTTTTAAAAAAAGAAGATATCCCCCCTGCATTCAGTTTCTCAGAGATACAGCCCTGTATTGCCAGACGTAACACTCTGGCAAATGCATAATTCATCTTCTCCTTCTTCCAAACAACACTGCAAACTACTCAGGGGCCTTCCAGCAAGAATTATGAGTCGGAGAGATACATAAATTACAATTTATAGGGAAATCAGGAATCCGAAGGGGAGGGGAAGGAGACAGTGGGGTAACACATCAGTCGGAAGTGATAGAATCCGTACCTTGAAAAGCCCAATTTCATTTTAAAAAAACAAACCACTTTGTTCTTAAGGGTTTTTTTTTTGTCCTGCGGCTGTGAGATCTGTACATAATATATAAGTGAAATGCCACTATCTTGGAATAGCGGAACGGTGTATAAATGCGAGGCAGGGCCCATCATTCACGAAAGGCTGAGTTTCGTTGAAAAATTCAATGCAACTGCAATATTGATGCTAATGCGCGGCAGGCTCTGTTTTCCCAGTGTATTCTGGTACGCTGTAAAGTTATTGCTGTGTCCCATAACCTGGACGGTTTATGCTATTCCAGATAACAATGTACAATGAATCAAGGACTGGATGGGTCCATGAGGCGGGTCCTACAGAGGGAACGATTGCCCTCCAAGGTCTCGAATTTCAATCTGGTCCCACTTTCAAGATTCCGTAGGGTTTTCAAAGCACGAGACTGTCAGACTCGGGTTCGCCTTCTGCTATGTTCTCAACGATGTATTCAGCACCTGTAGTATTACCAACCCGATCTATGTAACCTGAAAACCCCATTCCCCTCCCCCTCGCTTTCGCTAGCTAAAGCAGATGTATCCAGCCGTCTGCTTATCGCTCACCCTCACTGACATTCCTGGCGGGAGGAGAGAGATTGTGGGAGGAAAAGTGACTGTGTGAATGTTTGTCCTTTAGGGAGGCAACACTGGTAACCTTTTCCCGAAGCAGCACCTCAAGAGCTTTGGCATGAGAGTGTCCTTGAAGATGATAAGACTTTTGCATGGCTGCTTGAACCATTGTATCCGTTTGGGTTCTTAGGGTTGCTTATACTTATGAGTGTGTGACGTGTGCATGGAATGTGGGTCCTGACAAAGAAGTCACCCTTGCAGCATCTCAGATCTCTTTAATAAACTTTCTCTAACGGAAGCCTTTGTGGAGAGTGAGTTGACTGGGAACCTGACAGAGACGTTCAGAGGTGGTCTGCCATTGCCTGCCTCTGCCTAGCGACCCTGGACTTCCTTGGTGGTCTCCCGTCCAAGTACTCACCAGGGCTGACCCTGATTATCTTCTGAGATTTGACAAGATCAGGCCAGCCTGGGCCATCCATCCAGGGCAGAGCATAAGAACTGTGTGCTGCCAAACCACAGCCGACTTATGGTGATCCCCGGGGCTTTTTTTGTAGAAAAAGCCCAGCATAATAGGCCACACCCAACAGCAGAAACTCATTAGCATATTAGGCCACGCCCTGAGATATCAGTTTATTAGCATATTAGGTCACACCCCCATGTTACCAGAAGTGTGGTCATCCAGCCACACCCACCTTTTGCTTCTTATTCTGTTTACCTTGTTTGTTGTCAAAACCAGGGCTTTTTTTGTAGCAGGACCCCTTTGCATGTTAGGCCACGCACCCCGAATGTAGCCAGTCCTAATGAGTCTCTGCCGTTGGGTGTGGCCTATTATGCTAATGAGTTCCTGCTGGGCGTGGCCAACTCGGGAGCCAGCCGGAACTCCGTTCCTGTGCGTTCCTGCCCAAAAATAGCCATGGTGACCCCCATAGGGTTTTCAAGATAAGGGACATTCAGAGGTGGTGTGCCACTGCCTGCCTCTGCATAGCAAACCCTGGACTACCTTGGTGGTCTCCCATCCAAAGACTAACCAGGGCTGACCCTGCTTAGCTTCTGAGATCTGATGAGATCGGGCTAACCTTGGCCATCCAGGTTTTCAGGGCAAGAGACGTTCAGAGGTGGCTTGCCATTGCCTGCCTCTGCGTCATGACTCTGGACTTCCTTGGCGGTCTCCCATCCAAGTACTAACCAGGGCGGACCCTGCTTAGCTTCCAAGATCTGACGAGATCAGGCTAGCCTGGGCCACCCAGGTCAGGTCCACTTTAAACCCAGATAAAATAAGTTCCCCGTATCGTGTCTGTCTTTCAAAGTAATAAATTCAAACCGGAAGCCCTCGATCGAGTGGGCTTTCAAAGGACTCGCGTTCAATAAAAACGCAGTTGCAAAGATGAACAGCAAAACCGCAACAAGGGAATAAAATAAAATAAATGGAATGGTAAAAATGGGTAGCTCAGCAGTCTTCAAAGTAAATACATAAATAGCAGGAGATGATAATCTAGATGCTGTGACAGGAAAAAGAAACCCAACAAATGAGTAGCAACTGCCCGAGCAAAATGCACTAATGGGGCACTGGCCAGCAGATTTAGACTCGGTATTTCCACAAACGAGGTGCCACAGCATAAAAGGCCCCGCCCTTAGCAGGAGAACTGCTGAATTTCTCAGCCACAGCATTCCCCATTACTATTTATGGGTGTGGAAGTTGGACAATGAAGGAAGGAGACAGGGAAAAAGTGGATTCCTTTGATATGTGGTGTTGGCAGAGAGTTTTATGGATACCGTCAGGGCTATTTTGGAGCAGGAACGCACAGGAACGGAGTTCCGGCTGGCTCCCGAGTTGGCCACGCCCAGCAGGAACTCATTAGCATAATAGGCCACACCCAACAGCAGGAACTCATTAGGATTGGCTACATTAGGGGTGTGTGGCCTAACATGCAAAGGAGTACCTGCTACAAAAAAAGGCCCTGGGTTTTGACCACAAACAAGGTAAACAGAATAAGAAGCAAAAGGTGGGTGTGGCTGGATGACCACACTTCTGGTAACATGGGAATGTGGCCTAATGTGCTAATGAGCTGTGCTGTCAGGGGTGTGGCCTAATAGGCTAATGAGTTTCTGCTGTCAGGGGTGTGGCCTATTATGCTAATGAGTTCCTGCTGGGCTTTTTCTACAAAAAGAGCCCTGGACCGTGGACCGCCAGAAAGACAAATAAGTGGGTTCGAGGTCAAATCAAGCCTGAACTCGCCCTAGAAGCTAAAATGACTAAACTGAGGCTCTCGTAGTTTGGTCACATCATGAGAAGACCAGAAAAGACACCGGAAAAGACAATAAAGCCAGGAAAAATCGAAGGCGGCAGGAAAAGAGGAAGACCCGACATGAGATGGATTGACTCGATCAAGGAAGCCACCCAGTCTGCAAGATCTAAGCGAGGCTGTTAACCACATGGCATTTTGGAGAACATTGATCCATAGGGTTGCCGTAAGTCAGAAGCGTCTTGATGGCCCTTAACACATGCACAACCTTTTGACTGGAAAAAATCTGGATTTTGGTTTGAGCATTCTACAAGGGTGGTTGTATCAAAGTACAGTCGTGCGGAGTTACTCCACTTTGAGCCCATTGACGTCAAAAGGCCAACACCGCTAAGCAGAGTTATACCCCACTAAGCCCAATGCTTTCAGTGGACTTAGCAGCATGTGACGCCATGGGATAGAGAAGGTAGAGAAAGAATTATTTTTCCTTCCTTTCTCACAATACACGAATTCATGGGCACTCAATGAAATTAATTTAGGCTTAGAACAGATAAAAGGAAGTCCTTCTTCACCCAAAGAGTAATTAACCCATGGAATTCACTGCCGCAGGAAGCGGTGGTGGCTACAGGCATAGACAGCTTCAAGTGGGGATTGGATAAAGATATATAGCAGAGGCCCATTTGTGGCTATTAGCTATAAAGTCTAGATGAAACACTCTGTCTGAGACAGTGATGCTTGGTGCTTGGGGGGCAACAGTGGGAGGGTTTCTGGAGTTCTGGCCCCACTGCTGGTCCTCCAGATGGCACTTGGTTTTTGGCCACAGTGTGACACAGAGTGTTGGACTGGATGGGCCATTGGCCTGATCCAACATGGCTTCTCTTATGTACTTAAGAGCAGAGGTCCATGAATGGCTATTAGCCATAAGGTATAGATGGGACACTATATCTGGGGCCATGATGCCCTGTATTCTTGGTGCCTGGGGGAAGGACAACAGTGGGAGGGCTTCTGGAGTTCTGGCCTCACTAGTGGACTTCCTGATGTCACCTGGGTTTTGGCCACTGTGTTGACAGAGTGTTGGTTGGGACACTGGCCTGATCCAACATGCTTTCTCTTATGTTCTTATGTTTCGGGCAGTGATGCTCTGCCTTCTTGGTGCTTGGGGGGCAACAGTGGGAGGGCTTCTGGAGTTCTGGCCCCATTGATGGTCCTCCTGATGGCACCTGGGTTTTGGCCTCTGTGTTGACAGAGTGTTGGACTGAATGTGCTGTTGGCCTGATCCAACATGGCGTCTCTGATGTTCTTAAGTTCTTAGCAACGTTCCTTATCAGACAGAATGCTGTGTGGAACACTCTCAAAAACCTGTAAGCATCTTCTTAAGAAATGTCTTATTTCACTCTGTTGAGAGAGAGAGAGAGAGAGAGAGAGAGAGAGAGAGAGAGAGAGAGGAATCCAGTCCATTCAATTAGCATTTCTCCCAATGTACAAAATTTCCATCCTGGTAAGTCTCCAAAAAACCCTTCATGACAGAAGACTGATGCTAAAAGGAGAGGTTTCTTTAGCAATAAGACGAGCATATTGATCCCAAACCATTAAACTTGCCTTAATAAAGATATTGCCTTGATTTAGCTCTCCTCTTCTCCCAGAAAAAGATGTTTTCAGGGAACAACCCAAGCGTCTCGCTCTGCTTATTTTTATTTGTATAGAATGAATGTAGCCCAGCATTCTATAATCTACAGCCCAGCTTTCTATACTAAACTTTCACAGGCATAAACAGCTTTAAAATGAGATAGATTCATGGAGGATGTCTATCAATGGCTACTAGCCATGGTGACTGAGGGGAACCCCTACAATCAGAGGCACTAAGCCTCTGAATCCCAGAGCAAGGAGGCAACCTCAGGGGAAGGCATCTGTGTCCTATTGTTGGCTATTCAGAGGAACTGGTTGGCCACTGTGTGAGACAGATGCTGAACTAGATAGACCACTGGTCTGATCCAGCAGGGCTCTCCTTATGTTCTAATGAAGGCCTCGGCCTCTATCCCTGGTAGTTGGCCCTCCAAAGGAACTAGTTGGCCACTGTGTGAGATCCAGCAGGGCTCTCCTTATGTTCTAATGAAGGCCTCGGCCTCTATCCCTGGTAGTTGGCCCTCCAAAGGAACTAGTTGGCCACTGTGTGAGATCCAGCAGGGCTCTCCTTATGTTCTAATGAAGGCCTCGGCCTCTATCCCTGGTAGTTGGCCCTCCAAAGGAACTAGTTGGCCACTGTGTGAGATCCAGCAGGGCTCTCCTTATGTTCTAATGAAGGCCTCGGCCTCTATCCCTGGTAGTTGGCCCTCCAAAGGAACTAGTTGGCCACTGTGTGAGATCCAGCAGGGCTCTCCTTATGTTCTAATGAAGGCCTCGGCCTCTATCCCTGGTAGTTGGCCCTCCAAAGGAACTAGTTGGCCACTGTGTGAGATCCAGCAGGGCTCTCCTTATGTTCTAATGAAGGCCTCGGCCTCTATCCCTGGTAGTTGGCCCTCCAAAGGAACTAGTTGGCCACTGTGTGAGATCCAGCAGGGCTCTCCTTATGTTCTTATGAAGGCCTCGGCCTCTATCCCTGGTAGTTGGCCCTCCAAAGGAACTAGTTGGCCACTGTGTGAGATGGGATGCTGGACTAGACGGACTACTGGTCTGATCCAGCAGAGCTCTTCTGATGTTCTAATGAGGAAAGGCTAAAGAGTTGAGGGTGTTTCGATTTAGACCAATAGCAACTAATGTGGGACATGATAGAGGTTTATAAAATTATATGTGGTGGTAGTGGAAAGTGCAGATCAGCTCATGGTGACTCTAATCTGAGAGAACTAGGTTTGATTTCCCACTCTTCCACATGCAGCTGCTGGGTGACCTTGGGTCAGTCACAGTTCTCTCAGAGCTGTTTCCTCAAGATCAGTTGTCAGAAGAGCTCTCTCAACCCCACCTACCTTACAGGGTGTCTGTTGTGGGGAGGGGAAGGGAAAGGAGATTGTAAGCTGCTCTGAGACGCCTTTGGATAGTGAAGGGAGGGGTATGAATCCTATCTCCTACCCCTCCCCCTCATCCTCTTCTTCTCTGAACCCAGTACCATAAAAACACATGTCCAGTTTTGTAGAAGTATTGATAAACTAATTAGATGCATATATATCTATGGATTGGATCCAAACCGATGTGAGTGGAATGAAGTTGGCAAAATGGGACTTTCCCGGCTCCCTTTTTTCTGGCAACCTTATGAACGTTTTGATATTCTGTTCTTAGGGGTTGATGGGAAAAGGGGGAGGGGCCTGCAGTGAGAGGGGAGAGCTGAAGGGGAAAAAAACCCCACATCCACATCTCTGCTATTGGGAATGCCATTACGCTAGAGAGATGGCACCTTTGGATCCAGTGTAATATTTATGTCTACTTATGCATATTGTAATATCACTAGCACTTAAAACAATTAATCTGTTTTATAAAGCCAGGAATCATTTCTTGATTTTGAAAATGAAGGGTCAGATCGATTGACTCCCTTCCATTAACAAGAGAATGACGTGAAGAACAGAAGAAGGGATGGGAAAGGGCTTCCGTTCAGGGGTCGTTTCGTAGAAAAAGAGCTAGGGAAACTCATTAGCATAACTCATTAGCATATGCCACACCCCCTGACATCACCGGAAGTGTGTCATAAGGCCACACACCCCGCCCCCAA
>NW_015175971.1:2709206-2742991 GCF_001447785.1 Gekko japonicus | reverse complement strand
AAGGCCCTCCCTGGCCCCAGGCAGGCAGGGGTGGGGAGAGGCAGGGAGGAAGCAACTTACCCTCCCTCTTCTCCTGCCTCCTCCTGGCTGAATGAAGGCCGGAAGCGGGGTGGCCGGAAGCAGGGGGCGGGGCTTCGTCATGTGCCCCGCCCCCATACCTCACCCGGGGGAACTGCGATCCCCTGCGATCCCCCCCTGAAACGACCTCTGCTTCCGTTGATGGCGAAGGCCTTCTTTGAACTTTGGAAGACTCTCTCCCTCCCTCTCTCTTTCTTCACAAAAGGGAGTCAACGGCTCCATCCCCTATTCCAGTCGTCTCCGGTGTTGGGCCTGTGGGTGTCATGGCGCCTGTCCACACCTCTCCTAGTGCCCGCCAAGTGCTCTTAGAAAGTGGGCGGAGCTAGGTGGGGCTTTTGCCCAGCCGGGCTTCTGATTGGCTGTGCAGATAAAACGGTACCCTGTTAAACAGAGCTTATGCCCGGAATGTTGAAAAGGTACGATTACCGTGATATATAACTTTGCTCCCTGATGTTTTGTGGTTGGCCCCGTCTCCTGCTGTGGCCATTTTGTGATTGTGCCCACCGACCAGGGTCAGAATTCCAAAGGTTGTCCACAGGCTCAAAAAGGTTGGGCGCTCCTGCTGTAGACTTCATCTAAAGTTTGGAGGCCCAGATCTCTATTAGAGTTACATAGAGACTCGCTCCCTGCCAGTTTGTGATTTGGCCCCACCTCCTGTGGCAGCCATTTTGTGACTGGCTCCGCCTCTCACGAAAGCCATTTCGTGATTGTGATACCTCTGCAAGCAGTTAGCAAATGGAGAACTTATGAAGATGGGGCTGCCAGTGTCCAGCTGGGAGCTAGACATGTCATACTGCTTCCGCTCAATGTTTTAAGGACTTCCTCTAATCATAAACGCAAACGGTTGCATTGTTCTGATTATCTAAGAACTCTGCTTTGGAATCTATGAAGAGGCCACTGGGCCATCTTTAGGGTTGACAACCTCCAGGTGGGGCCTGGAGATCTCCCAGGGTCACAATTGATCTCCAAATTACAGAGAGAACTTCCCATGGGGAAACGGCTGCTGCAGAGGTTGGACTCTATGGCAGCCTACCCACTGAGGTTCCTTCCCTTCTCAAACTCCACAGGCTGCACCCCTAAATCTGGAGTTGGCAGTCCTGTCTGAAGAGGGCTATGGGTTGCAGATAAGAACATAAGTGCATAAGAGAAGCCAATGTTGGATCAGGCCAATGGCCCATCCAGTCCAACACTCGTGTCACACAGTGGTCAAAACCCAGGTCTCATCAGGAGGTCCAGCAGTGGGGCCAGGACACTAGGAGCCCTCCCACTGTTGCCCTCTCCAAGCACCGAGAGTACAGAGCATCACTTGCCCCAGACTGAGAGTTCCTATCTATACCTTGTGGCTAATAGCCACTGATGGACCTCTGCTCCAGATGTTTATCCAATACCCTCTTGAAGCCATCCATGCTTGTAGCCGCCGCCATCTCTTGTGGCAGTGAATTCCATGTGTTAATCACTCTTCCTTCCCTGAGTTTCCAAATGTGCCCAGGAATACTGACTGCCCTTATGTTCCTCACTTCCCTGAAGTCATTAAGCTGTCTTGTTATTGAAAAAGCGTCTTACCGTTCCGAGGTGCAAATCAATGGGAAGATGATTTGCGAAAGCCGAAACGTGGTTTTCTATCCAGTGACTCATAAGTGATTTATGAAACAGTGCAGCTAATTTTGAACGTCCGGTGGATAGTTCCTCTCTCTTAGGGCTTCTCCAAAAATTATTCCTGTGGTAATAAGACTTTTCTCTCGCTTTCGGCGCTAACGGAATGGATAATGTGGTGTTATGGCTAAATTGCTTTTTGAAGCTCCACTATATAGAGTAGAGAATATTTTCTTAATCTGTTTTGGATAGAAAGTAACTACGACAAATTTCTTACCTAAGAGAAACAGCGGTTCCTTCTGCCTGAAAAAGAAATTAAAAGCATGGGAGAGTTTGAATGAGCAAGTTTTCTTAGTATAGAATGTGCAATGCTGCAACGTTTTACACGTTCAAAAGCTTTCGTTGCTTGCAATGTAACCCTAAACAGTAGGGTTGCCAAGTCCATCTTCCACCCCCAGCGGGGAACTTTGGGGGCGTTCCTGGAGGGGGGTGGGGCATCCCCAACGTGATGACGTCAAGTTGGGGACGTCTGCCTCCCCCCCCCACCCGCCCGTGCGCCGGATCTCCAGAAACGGCAGTTCCCTGCACTTAAAGTAGCCGGCAGCCGGCGTTTCCCCTTTAAGAGCAGCTGCGTTTCCCTTTTAAGAACGAAGCTGGCATTTCCCTGCCAGCTTGCGGAGTTCGCGCTTGGGAGGAAACACACTTAAAGGGAGAGAGATGGGTGGCTGTGGGTGTTGGGGGTGGGGCTTCCCCGCTGGCCATCTGGCCGGCGGCGGGTAGAACACCCTCCAAAACGGGGAACCCCTGGCAAACCGGGGGGTCTGGCAACCTTACTAAACAGAATTAGACCCTTTCTAAGCACATTGACTTCAATTGTAGGGATGGCAGCTTCCAGGTGGGACCTGGAGATCCCCCAGAATTACATCTGAACTCCAGACTACAGAGACTACAGAGATCAGTTCCCCTGGAGAAAATGCATCCAGAGGAGTTGGCCATGTTAGGCTGTGGTCAGACATGCCATTTGGTGTGGAGGGGAAGCGAGCCTATTCCCCCCCGGTTGAAATTGACACAGTGTTGCTCGATCACACATCTTTTGTTGCCACGGGCTCAGCCCGTCACTGTCCGATCAGACGGCATGTTTGGCTGAGTGGGGTTTTATTGCCTTTTGTTTCCCATGCGCATAAATGAGGAACTGCACCTCCGCACTGAGGGTTCCCCATGGAGCATGCGGTTATGCGCATACTGCTAAATGAGGGGAAAAAATAGCACTGAGTCAGGATGGCATGAGCAGACCTTCCCGACAGCATGAGAGCGTGCTTGAGCGATCAGACAAGGGGAAGTCCGTCCATAGCCCAGCGGCAAGTATTAGGACCGGACTTTCCCTGCTGTCTTTTAACTCCACTTCTGTGGCAGAGCAGCACGGGTTGCCGACCACTGCAGGACCTTTCCCAGAAGTTGCTGTCTCATCGTGCCCTTTGGGTCCATCAGGCGTTCGCAGCTGAGTCAGATCTAAAGGCGTGTCAGATCTAAAGGCCTTAGTCTGTTGCTGCAAAATCGTAAGAGCTGAGTTGCACCTTTAAGACTAACAAACTTTATTGTAGCATAAGCTTTTGGCAAACACAGCTCTCTTCGTCAGATGCATCTGACGAAAAGAGCTGTGTTTCCAGAAAGCTTATGCTACAATAAAGTTTGTTAGTCTTAAAGGTGCGACTCGGCTTTTTACTCTCCTTGAGAAAATGTCTTCTCTGGAGGGTGGACTCTATGGCACTGTACCCCACCGAGGTCCCTGTCCTCTCCAGGCTCTACCCCCAAACCTCCAGGAGTTTCCCAACCTGGTTCTGACAACCCTACCTCCCATCTCCCTCCAGTGGCCAGGAGGATTTGGCAGCTCTATTCAATGGACTTGTTTTGGATTACAGTGGAACGAGTGAATTGAACTGAAAACCACTGTGCCTCAGGTGGTCTGAAAGTTCTGTCGGTGACGTTTGATCAATGATTGCTCATTCACACATGCTGTGACACACTTGATGTCACAGTCATGAAAGGCGCTAAATGCATCTACATCTATGTGAACCGGGCCCATACGATGCCCTCTGGATCAGACTGAGGGTTGCCAAACTCCAGGTGGCGGCTGGAGATCTCCTGGAATCACGACTCCCAGAATTGCAACTCCAGATGACAGGGATCAGTTCCCCTGGAGAAAATGGCTGCTTTGGAAGATGGACTCAATGGTATTATACCTTGCTGAGGCCTCTCGCCTCTCTAAATATGGCTAGGGTTGCCAGGTGCTTACCGTCTGCTGTCAGGGGGCTCCATGCTGCTTCCCTGGATCTTCTGGTACGTGTGCCGTGGTGACATCACCTGGAAGTGACATCATCATGCTGGGCACATCATGCAGGGGACACTCTAGCATTTGACCAAAAAAAAATAAATCTATGGTCACCATAGAGTTTTTAGCCAAATGCTAGAGTGTCCCCCATGCAACATGCCTGTCACGATGATGTCCCCCCCAAAATCTCGAGGTCTATTTCCCAATTCCCAATTCAGGGCTGGCAACCCTAAGACTCATGGTTTCTCTAGCGTCCTGTTTCCAGCAGTTACCATCAATCAGGGTTCCCTCTAAGCTGCGTGAGTGTGAGCGAGCTCACAGTTTTTTAGCCTCCGGCTCACACGTTTCTGTCTTAGCTCAGGAAGGATGGCTCCAGAGCAAACTAATTTATGCAGTAGCCAAATTGCTCGCTCACAACTTTAATGCCAGTTGCTCACAAGGTAGAATTTTTGCTCACCAGACTCCACAGCTTAGAGGGAATGCTGGTACCGGTGCCTTCTTTGTTGTGGCTCCCACCATGTGGAACAGTCTGCCTGAGGAGGTCGGGAAGGCCCCCACGCTCGTATCATTCGGCAGGATATATAAAGCAGAATTGTTCAGGAGGGCATTCTTCTAAAGCTAACAGGGGTTGCAGAGTACACTGCCCATTTCCACTAGTTCCCCCAATCCACTGCTGACCGCCCCATATGTCATTCCTCGGGGTCCCCTCCTGTCTCTCAGGAAGCAGAATTTTGTGGAGATCAATGAGCTGCAGTGGGAGGAAGGAGAGGCAGGATAGCTCCGTCTGGCCCCTGTGCAATGTAGAAAGCCAGGGGAGCTGCTGCCAGACAGAGCAGAGAGGGGCTGATTCTGCACTGGCTTTTCCCTCAGTTGTTTTACAAAACCCACGCCGGAACAGAAACCCTCCTCTGCGTTGCACGCTGCTTTCATTCCCTTTGACCGTCGGGTTTTATGATAGCCTCCGTACTCCGTGTCGCTTTCGCTTTCTTTGATCGCCGGATTTTATGGTGGCTCAAGTGGTTAAGACGCTGAACTGCAGGCTGTGGAAGGTCAGTAGTTTAGCGGTTCAAGACCTGGGTGCCGCAAGACAGGGTGAGCTCCTGTCTCTAGTTCCAGCTCCTGCCAACCTAGCAGTTCGAAAGCAAGACATTGCAAGTCGATAAATAGGTACCACTTCGGTGGGAAGGTAACAGCGTTCCGTGCGCCGTGGTGTTTAGTCATGCCGGCCACATGACCACGGAAATGTCTTCGGACAGCGCTGGCTCTTCGGCTTTGAAACGGAGATGAGCACCGCAACCCTAGAGTCGGATTCGACTGGCTTTCGAGCAAGGGAACCTTTACCTTTACCTTTACCACACTCCATGCCCCTTTCGCTTTCTTTGATCCGTGGGTTTTATGGTACCCAGGGCTCTACTGGTAGCAGGCGCTCCTTTGCATATTAGGCCACACACCCCTAGTGTAGCCAATGCTCCAAGAGTAGTGTAGCCAATCCTCCAAGAGCTTACAGTAGCCCCGGTAAGAAGAGCTCTGTAAGCCTCTGGCTCACAGATTTTTTTTCTCAGCTCAGGAAGGAGGGCTCCAGAGCACACTGATTTAATGCAGTAGCCAAACTGCTCACTCAGAACGTTAATGCCAGGAGCTCACAAAGTAGAATTTTCGCTCACAAGACTCCACGGCTTAGAGGGGACATTGCTAGTTGTGTGCGTTTTAACCATTGCGCAGTGGCTTGCAAGATGAGTGCAGTGACCTTTTCCGTGGTCTGACAGCGTCTCTTACACATGTTTCAACCCGGAACAGCGTTCGAGTTCCTGTAATTACCCTCCTGCACTCCTACTACCTTGCGAATGGTTGTTAACCCAAGCATTTTTGTTACTGATTACAATCTCAACTGGCACATTGATTAAAATGCCTTCATTATTTCCTGCCCCTCCAAAAATGAGGCAGTCCATGACAAAGAGGTTAATTGCAAGCCAACAGAGCTACGCTAATGTTTGATTAAGTAGAACGCCAGTCCGGACGGCTAACGATGACGCTACCAGTTCGGACTGCTAACAGTGGGAGCCAGTTTGGTGTAGTGGTTAAGAGCATGGACTCTAATCTGAGAGAACCGGGTTTGATTCCCCACTCCTCCACATGCAGCTGCTGGTGTTACCTTGGGTCAGTCACAAGTTCTTTCAGAGCTGTTCTCTCAAGAGCAGTTCTCGAACAAGAGCTCTCTCAGCTCCACCTACCTCACAGGGTGTCTGTTCTGGGGAGGGGAAGGGAAAGGAGATTGTAAGCCGCTCTGAGACTCCGAGTGAAGGGCGGGGTATAAATCCAATCTCCTCTTCCTCCCCTTCCCCTCCCCCTCCTCTTTTTCTCCTCCTCTTCCTCCTCCTCCTCTTCCCCCTTCTCCCCCTCCTCTCCCTCCCCCCCTCCCAACCTGAATTGGCTTTGAAAATAGCATAGCTAGTCAATTTTCTAAAAAGGGAGTGAGAAACTCAGCCCGTAGCTTCTTGGCAATAGCGTGCCTTTTTAAAAACCCAGTTTTGCCCTGGATATTTAAAGGCCCTGAGTTTTAATTCAACCAGAGGCTCGCTTCACTTTCTGCCCCCCACTGACTGGGTGGTGCTACCCCAAACTGAATCGAAGGGTTCCACCTAGTGCAGGACGGCTAAGCGTACCAGGCATCCTGACCTGCTGTCTGAGGAGACCTCCCGGCCATCTGCCTCCCATCCCCACTGCTGCTTGGCAAGGTGGTGGGGAAAAATGGGGGTGGGAAGTCATCATGCCATTGGTGCAAACCTGAAAGTGTGTGACTGCAATAAAAAAAGGTCAATGCTATGCTGGGGATTATTAGGAAGGGGACTGAAAACAAGTCAGCCAGTATCATAACGCCCCTGTATAAATCGATGGTGTGACCTCATTTGGAGTACTGTGTGCAGTTCTGGTCACCACACCTCAAGAAGGATATTATAGCATTGGAAAAAGTGAAGAAAAGCGCAACTAGAATGACAAAAGGGTTGGAACAGTTTCTCTATGAAGAAAAGTTAAGGCGCTTGGGGCTCTTTAGCTTGGAGAAACGACGACTCAGGGGTGACATGATCGAGGTTTATAAGATTATGCATGGGACGGAGCAGGTAGAGGAAGAAGTACTTTTCTCCCTTTCTCACAATACAAGAACTCGTGGGCACTCCATGAAATTGCTTAGCACTCGGGTTAGAACAGATAAAAGGAAGTCCTTCTTCTCCCAAAGAGTGATTGACACATGGGATTCACTGCCACAGGAGGTGGCAGCAACTATAAGCATGGGAAGCTTCAAGAGGGAATTAGATAAACAACTGGAGCAGAGGTCCCTCAGTGGCTATTAGCCACAAGGTACAGACAGGAACTCTCAGTCTGGGGCAAGGGATGCTCTGTATTCTTGGTGCTTGGGGGGGGGAGCAACAGTGGGAGGGCTTCTAGTGTCCTGGCCCCACTGCTGGACCTCCTGATGGCTGCTGCAGAGGTTGGACTCTATGGCAGCCTACCCACTGAGGTCCCCTCCCTTCTCAAACTCCACAGGCTGCACCCCTAAATCTACAGGTATTTCCTAAGCTGTAGTTGGCAGTCCTGTAAGAAGAGGGCTATGGGTTGCAGATAAGAACATAAGTGCATAAGAGAAGCCAATGTTGGATCAGGCCAATGGCCCATCCAGTCCAACACTCGTGTCACACAGTGGTCAAAACCCAGGTCTCATCAGGAGGTCCAGCAGTGGGGCCAGGACACTAGGAGCCCTCCCACTGTTGCCCTCTCCAAGCACCGAGAGTACAGAGCATCACTTGCCCCAGACTGAGAGTTCCTATCTATACCTTGTGGCTAATAGCCACTGATGGACCTCTGCTCCAGATGTTTATCCAATACCCTCTTGAAGCCATCCATGCTTGTAGCCGCCGCCATCTCTTGTGGCAGTGAATTCCATGTGTTAATCACTCTTTGGGTGAAGAAGTCCTTCCTCTTATCCGTTCTAACCCGACCGCTCAGCAATTTCATGGAGTGCCCACGAGTTCTTGTATTGTGAGAAAGGGAGAAAGGTACCTCTTTCTCTACCTGCTCTATCCCATGCATAATCTTATACTCGATCATGTCACCCCTCAGCCGTCGTTTCTCCAAGCTAAAGAGCCCCAAGCGCTTTAACCTTTCTTCATAGGGAAAGTGTTCCAACCCTTTGATCATCCTTGGTCCCGTTCACACGAGGCGATTTGGCCCGGGAGCGGGACAGTTCCGGGGCGGATCAAACCGGCGCGATCATACCACAACATCTGGGAAGCGTCGTGATACCGTCCCCGAACTGGCCCTTTCCCAGCAAAATGCGCCTCAACTTGCAACCACCTACCTCGGTGGTTCAAGTGGAAGTGGCGCAGCAAGCCGGGCGTTTGATCGCCGGCGCGTCCTTGCGCCGGCACAACCTCGGCCCGGAGCCAAACTGCGCATGCTCTGACATGTGCAGTTCGGCCGGCTAGGCGTCCGAACTGTGTTTTCTCCCCGGCGTTTGATTGCGCCAGGGAGAAAAGGCACCGCTGCCAGGGGATCCGTGGGATCCCGCCGCGGCGTCTCAACGTTGGTGCGGCTTTTAAAAGCCGCGCCTTAAGAGGCTTTTCCCCTGCCGTGTGGCAGGGCCCCTAGTTGCCCTTTTCTGCACATTTCCCAATGCTATAATATCCTTTTTGAGGTGTGGTGACCAGAACTGTAGACAGTACTCCAAATGAAGTCACACCATCAATGTATAGAGGGGCATTATGATACTGGCTGATTTGTTTTCAGTTCCCTTCCTAATAATCCCCACTTCCCCAGGATAGCGTTGGATGGTAGAACACACACCAGTATGACTCACAGCCTGGTTGCCAGTTGCGAATAGGGATCCAATTTTTCAACAGTCCGTTTGTTCGTTCACCTGTCGTGCGACCATTCAGTGGGTGGCCTCGACCTGTTTCTTCCTAGCAGGAGCAGCTTTCATGCCTGTATATTCTCACCCAGCCCACCGGAGTGCTTCTTCTTCTTCCCCCTCTTTGCGGCATGGCTGCAACCACTTGGCAGGCGACTGTTTAAACAGATGGTTGAATCAGTCACAAATCATATAAATCAACTGGTTGTTTTTTTTTCTTCCCCTAAAAAAAGAATATCCTGCCATTTGGCATTTGTTTAAGTAGTACTTAGCTACATTAATGGCTGCTGACCTGTTTGGATTGGCAGCATTTTCATGCATGCACCATTCTGCAAACACCAATTGTGAATGTGCTCGGGGGCCGTTAGAGCTCTCCGGTGCCAAACCAAACAGGCTTGATGATCGGCTCACGTCTGACCATCACAGTTAAATATGAATTAATTTTGAGTCCACTGGCACCTTGAAGACCAACAAAGTTTAATTCTGGGTATAAGCTTTTGTGCGCACACAGACTTCTTCAGATACATTGAAGCAGACTTCCTCAAGTCCTACATACAGGCGGTGGTGGGGAGTTATTTGCCAGGAAGGGCTAGTTAGAGTCAAGATGCATAAGCAGGGCTATTTTGGGGCAGGAACGCACAGGAACAGAGTTCCGGCTGGCTCCCGAGTTGGCCACGCCCAGCAGGAACTAGTTAGCATAATAGGACACACCCAACAGCAGAAACGCATTAGGATTGGCTACATTAGGGGTGTGTGGCCTAACATGCAAAGGAGTTCCTGCTACAAAAAAAGGCCCTGGGTTTTGACCACAAACAAGGTCAACAGAATAAGAATCAAAAGGTGGGTGTGGCTGGATGACCACATTTCTGGTAACATGGGGGTGCAGCCTAATATGCCAATGAGTTGTGCTGTCAGGGATGTGGCCTAATATGCTAATGAGTTCCTGCTCTTGGGTGTGGCCTATTATGCTAACGAGTTCCTGCTGGGCTTTTTCTACAAAAAATGCCCTGTGCATAAGTAACTGTGCGATGAGTATAGCTGTGACTGGATTAAAGCAGTTGGTAAGATTGGATCACTGCCTTGTCGTGGCGAGGGGGCTTGCGTGGTTCGATGAGGCTGTGGGCTATGCCGTGGAGGGCCACCCAAGACGGACAGGCCACATCAGAGAACTCAGACCAAGTGTGATCCACTGGAGAAGGAAATGGCAACCCACTCCAGTATTTTTGCCAAGAAAACCCCATGGACAGTAGCAAAAGGCTACAAGATATGACGCCGGAAGATGAGCCCCTCAGATCGGAAGGTGTCCAATATGCTACTGGGGAAGAGCAGAGGGCAAGTACAAGTAACCCCAGAAAGAGTGAAGCGGCTGGGCCAAAGCCGAAAGGACGCTCAGTTGTGGATGTGTCTGATGGTGAAAGGCAGGGGTCCTTTCGTAGAAAAAGAGGTGCAGGAGGTCATTAGCATAACTCATTATGATAACTTATTTGCATATGCCACACCCCCTGAGCTCACCGGAAGTGTGTCAGAATGTAACACGCACTGTAATTTACCTGGCTGCTTCTTGCTCCTCATGGCCCGGGGCTGCTGGGAGCAGGGAGCGGGACTTGTTGCATGAGCCCGCCCCCTGGGCTCTTTACTGCCGGAGCTCCGCTCCTGTGCGCTCCTGCAGGAAATGACCCCTGGTGAAAGGAAAGTCCGATGCTGCAAAGAACAATAGGACGGCAGAAGACAGGAAGGCCTGGCGTGATCTGGTCCATGGGGTCGCAAAGAGTCGGACTCGACTGTGCGACTGAACAACAACAACAACAAGATCTGTGAATAGCAGCAAATTAGTATACAAATACAAGAGTGCCCTCTCTCCCCCTATATGTCAGGCTTAAGGAAATCTGTTCCAATGTATTTGAAGAAGTGTGCGTGCACACGAAAGCTTATATCCAGAATTAAATTTTGTTGGTCTTTTTTTTTTTGACATGTTTTTAAATGTGCGTGTGTATGCGTGAGTGTGTGTGCACCTGAGATTCATGGCCGTCTCTGGTGATACTGACCCCTACTGGGGGCCTGGAGGATATTCAGAGAGGTGGCTGAATAAAGCCTGCCCCTGTCCTCCTGCCTCTGGCATTCCAAGGAGGTCTCCCATCCAAGTACTTGCCAGAGTCGACCCTGCTTCGCTTCCGAGATCTGACGAGATCGGGCTTGCCTGTATTGTCTGCAACAGCAGCTGTCCAGCGTCACAGGCTTCCATATCAGCTACAGTCCGATCCTTTTAACTGGAGACGCCGGGGCTTGAACCTGGGACCTTCTGCATGACAAGCAGGTGCTCTACCACTGAGCCACAGCCCCTTCTGCTGGGGAGTTATGTTGGACCATGACTCCCTTTCATAGTACATCACAAGCTAGGTCAGGTTTCCCCCACACGGTGCCCTCGGATAACATAGTGCCTGTCAGGGCTCTTTTTGTAGAAAAAGCCCAGCAGGAACTCATTAGCATAATAGGCCACACCCAACAGCAGGAACTCATTAGCATATTAGGCCACACCCCTGACAGCACAGCTCATTACCACATTAGGCCGCACCCCCACGTTACCAGAAGTGTGGTCATCCAGCCACACCCACCTTTTGCTTCTTATTCTGTTTACCTTGTTTGTTGTCAAAACCCAGGGCCTTTTTTGTAGCAGGAACTCCTTTGCATGTTAGGCCACCCCCCCTAATGTAGCCAATCTGAATGAGTTCCTGCTGTTGGGTGTGGCCTATTATGCTAATGAGTTCCTGCTGGGCGTGGGCAACTTGGGAGCCAGCCGGAACTCCGTTCCTGTGCGTTCCTGCCCAAAAATAGCCCTGGTGCCTGTCCATACTTCCCGTGGTGCCTGCTGCCATGCTTTCCAGAGAGTGGGTAGAGTCTGTGTAGGGTATGGCTTGTTATTGACTGCCCTCATTCAAAGGAAAGGATTTTCCATGGTTGGAATAGCAGCCGCAGCCACTGGAAGATCAGGAGAGCCCTGGTTTTCCTCAGTCAGTGGGTGGTTCCATTCCAAGTTGCAAAGCCGCATTCCCTTCAGGGAACACAAAGCCGGACATAGGAAAGAAAAATGGCGGACCTGTGCTCGGGAGTAATGTTTGGCCATGGCTTCCTTCCATGTCAACAGTTGCATCGTTGGAAACATGTATCCCACCCTGCTCCGGATTTGCTCAACGCCAGATAAAGAAGAAGAGTTGGGTTTCATACCCCGCTTTCCTCTACCCAAAGGAGTCTCCAAGCGCCTTACAATCACCTGCCTCTCCCCACAACAGGCGCCTTGTGAGGCAGGTGGGGCTGAGAGAGTTCTGACAGAACCGTGAACTGGCCCAAGGTTACCTGGGAGGCTTCAAGTGGAAGAAGAGTTGGTTTCTATACTCACTTTCCTCTAACTTTAAGGAGTCTCAAAGTGGCTTACAATCTCCTTCCCTTCCTCTCCCCATAACAGGCACCTTGTGAGGCGGGTGGGGTTGAGAGAGTTCTGAGAGAACCGTGACTGGCCCAAGGTCACCCAGCAGACTAAATGTAGAGGAAGACAAAGAAAAGTTGGATTTTTATACCCACTCTTCACTACCCGAAGGAGACTCGGAGTGACTTACAATCTCCTTCCCTTCCCTTCCTCTCCCCACAACAGGCACCTTGTGAGCAGTGTTCCCTCTAAGCTGAGTTAGCGTGAGCCAGCTCACAGTTTTTTAGCCTCCGGCTCGCACGTTTTTCAGCCTCCGGCTCACACATTTTTCTCTTTGTTCGGGAAGGAGGGCTCCAGAACAAACTAATTTATGCAGCAGCCAAATCGCTCGCTCACAGCTTTAATGCCAGTCGCTCACAAAGTAGAATTTTTGCTCATGAGACTCCACAGCTTAGAGGGAACATTGCCTGTGAGGCAGGTGGGGCTGAGAGAGTCTGGAGAGAACTGGGACTGGCCCAAGGTCACCCAGCAGGCTTCTTGTGGATGCGACATGGGGACTCAGACTTTCAAACCCGGCTCTCCAGATCAGAGTCCGCCACTCTTAACCACTACACCACGCTGGTTCTTTTAACTTCTGGACTTTTGAGCTGTCAAAGTCGATGACAAAATCTGGCGCTGATGTTCACGTCGCCGGATCCGAGCCGCCAGAGCTCTCCGACCCGCCGTGCTCAGAGGAGAAAGGCCTGCCTTGTATCTACAAGTGAGCGTCCGTGAGGACAAAATCACTGAACGGCTCGATCGATCTCTGGCCAGCAGCACATTTTTTAAACACTCATTAGCCTAAATGAACAAGAAGACTGGAAGCGGAGCCCTTCCTCTGTGTCCTGCCAAGCCGCTGCGCGCGAACACGTGTTCTGAATGCCTCGTTGGTTTTAAGAGGCGAACGAATGAGCACGGCGGGGCTCTTTTCTGCAGACAATTAGAGCCTCCCCGAGGCTGGGATGCGTCCGTGCATCTCCGCTTGCTTGACTACCCAGAGCTCGGCCAAGCTGAGGCCTCGTCCCGTGCGTCTCCGTGCATTTCGATGTGATGGATTTGTTCTAGCAGCTAAAGCCTTCAACGCATCCTGAGAAAAACTTCCTTTCCGCTGGAAGGACTTCGCTTGGGAGCCGCAGTCCACCTCTGGTGAAGGAGAGCCTCAGGGCCTGGCCATCACGGATGGGAAACCGAGGGCCCGGAAGAGCCGCAGTCAAAGCTTAAGTGTTCCGAGTGCGGGGAGCATCGCCTGCTATTTCCCGGGTCAGTGGTTTTTCTAGTGGCGTGCCTGGAGATCAACACTGAGCATTCGCCCGCCCTGAAAACCGCCTTGGAGATAGATCGAGAGGAGTCCCCATGTTAGTCTGCGTGTAGCAGTAGAAACTGCGGTGGCTCAAGTGGTTAAGTAGTTCAGCGGTTCAAGACCCGGGTGCCGCAAGACGGAGTGAGCTCCCCTCTCTAGTTCCAGCTCCTGCCAACCTAGCAGTTCGAAAGCAAGAAATTGCAAGTAGATAAATAGGTACCACTTCGGTGGGAAGGTAACAGCGTTCCGTGCGCCTTGGCGTCTAGTCCACATGACCACATGACCACGGAAACGTCTTTGGACAGCGCTGGCTCTTCGGCTTTGAAACGGAGATGAGCCCCGCAACCCTAGAGTCGGATTCGACTGGCTTTCGAGCAAGGGAACCTTTACCTTTACCTTTAGCAGTAGAAAAGAGCAGGAGTCCAGGAGCACCTTAAAGACTAATGGAATTTGTGGCAGGGGAGGAGCTTCCGTGAGTCACAGCTCACTTCCAAGATGGGTAGCTGTGTTAGTCTGTCTGTAGCAGTAGTCATGTATGGCTGGGAGAGTTGGACTATAAGGAAGGCCAAGCACTGAAGAGTAGATGCTTTTGAACTATGGTGCTGGAGAAGACTCTTGAGAGTCCCCTGGACTGCCAGGGGATAAATCAGTCCATCCTAAAAGAAATCAACCCTGACTGTTCCCTGGAAGGTCAGATACTGAAGCTGAAACTCAAATACTTTGGGCACTCAATGGGAAGGGAGCACTCACTGGAGAAGACCCTGATGCTGGGAAAGACTGAAGGTCAAAGAAGACGGGGGCGGCAAAGGATGAGATGGTTAGACAGGGTTATTGATGCAACGGACGTGAAATTAAGCAAACTCCAGAGCACGACGGAAGACAGGAGAGCCTGGCATGATGTGGTCCATGGGGTCTAGGCTTGCCAAGTCCCCCCGGTGGGCAGGGAAACCCCCGCCCCAGAGGCCTGTTCCCCACCACCGGCGGATTGGGCCCCGGGGGGAACCCCACCCCCAAAGCATGCAACGTGGTTTCGGCGCACGCGCACACTCTCGGAGCAGCACTGGATTCCCCTGCTCCAGCACCGCGTCGGACTTGGCAACCCTAATTTGGTCGCGAAGAGTTGGACTCGACTGTGTGACTGAACAACAACAATAAAACAGTAGAAAAGAGCAAGAGTCCAGAAGCACTTTAAAGACTAACGGAATTTGTGGCAGGGCAGGAGCTTTCGTGTGTCACGGCTCACTTCCAAGATGGGTGGCCGTGTTAGTCTGTCTGTAGCAGAAGAAAAGAGCAAGAGTCCAGGAGCACCTTAAAGACTAACAAAATCTGGGGCAGGGGAGGAGCTTCAGTGAGTCACAGCTCACTTCGTCATTAGCTGAATCAGTATCTGCAGAAGTGAGCCATGGCTCACGAAAGCTCCTCCCCGCCACAGATTTTGTTAGTCTTTTAAGGTGCTACGGGACTCTTGCGCTTTTCTAAAAACTTCCTGTGATCCTGTTTTGAGGCAGAGACATGCAGTGAGTCCAAAGACATGGCTTGTCTCAGCGTGGATTTGTAACGATGTCGCAAATGGTGGTGGTTTCACCGTCAAGCGCATGCTGTGTTGCACAGCCGGGAAAGATCTTTGCAAGGGCAACACTTGTGAGCACCAAAAAAGATGTCAGTGCGTTGCTGGTGTTTGACAAAACTCTGTGGTTTAACCAAAGAGTTTTTCCAAAATCCCCGAGTGCCCGCCAATGATGTGCTGATGTCACTTCCGGGTGCATGGTGAGTGATGCCAGAATGTCAGGAGGTGGCTGAGTTTCCTCCTCCCATTTTGGCACCATTTCCAGCTGAACAGAAGCTGAGAGTGCCTGCTGGGAATGGGCAAATCCCCCCCCCCCACTGGGTACCACTGCAGGCCTTACATTGGTTTCAGGAAGGGACCAAACATTATAGGCAGTTTATATAAAATCACGGGGGATGTACATCTTCTTATTTCCTAGACACGCAAACTGTTAAAGGCAAAAGAGCCGCTTCAAACATAGATCCGCTCAAATCAATGGCACTCGCTTCCGCCAAGTAAAGATCAATGTGAGATAAAAAACTCCCCCCCCCCCATATTTGGGAAGATTTTAATAGGCATGACAGAACTCCACTCCACTCCAATCTATAATCGGTGCTCTCTGTTCTATCTTTTTTCTGGAACCACCCGCACATGGCAAATCTATGATTTCTTGGAAGCTTAATGCCAATTCCTTGACCGGTAAGGCAGGAGGGCAGATCAGCCACCAGGTACAACTTTTTCCTTCTTCCTTCCACATTCCCCCTGAAATGCACGGCAGTCGGGGAGCGTTTGGCTACATTCCAGGGCACATTTTCAGTTCAAAGGCCCAAGAAGAGGAAGAAGAGGAGGAAGAGGAGGAGGAAGAAGAAGAAGAGGAGGAGGAGGAGGAGGAAATTGGATGTATACCCTGCCTTTCACCAGGAGTCTCAGAACGGCTTACAATCTCCTTTCCCTTCCTCTTCCCACAACAGACACCCTGTGAGGTAGGCAGGGCTGAGAGAGCTCTCTTGAGAACTACTCTGGAGAGATCAGCTCTGGGAGACCGTTTTTTAAAAAAATTATTTATATTAACATCTCAACAGAATACTAATACAATACTTTTGTACACAATGCCAAACATATTGCCAGATTACAAAATATGCAATGATGCAGGACAGTAAATCTATCATTTACCCTAACAACAAAGTACAGTAATCTAGATTTTCAAAAATACAGAATCTTGTTATAATATGTGTTTTTTGGAACTATTTCGTTACCTATCAAGTACGCTATAATCGGAGACCAAACCGCATGGAATAACTTCTGTTTACTCTGTACATTTGTATTTGCTACATTTTTTTGCAATTCGACTGTGTACAAAGTATTCCCACAGCTTATGTTGCGAACAACTTAGGGTAGGGGCCTCTTCCTTTCCCCAATATTGGGCTATCGATATTCTAGCAACAGCAATTAATACAGCAAGTTGTGTTTTAGTACATACACTGTCAATTGTAAGTAAGCCCATTTCCAAAACTACAGCCTCCAGAGTAACAGGTAGACTAACACCAGTAATTACTACAATTTGCATTAATATTTGTGTCCAGAAACTTTGTATAATGGGGCAATGCCACCAGCAATGAGCGTAATCTCCCAATTGACCACAGTTCTTCCAGCACTTAGCCGGGATGTTAGAATTAATTCTGTGAAGAACTGTAGGATTTACATACCACCAGGGTACATTTTCCTGTCTGTAATACCTTGATGTCCTGTCCTGTAATACCTTGAACTCATTAAATCTAATACTGAACACTGGTGACCTAAAGTTAGGTAAGGACAAGATATCTTTCCATGTCTCACTGGTAAATCCTTGATTACAGTCTAAGTGCCATTGTTTTTGACTCAGCATCCAAGAACTGTTTCTCTGCGCAATGAACAAATGATAAATCTTAGAAATCAGACCTTTTCGCTCTCCTTGTTGTTTATCTAGCAGACGTTCAACTTCTGTTATGAGAGTGGAGCTCTGAGAGAACTTTTAACCGACCCAAGGTCACCCAGCTGGCTGCAAGTGGAGGAGTGGAGAATCAAACCTAGTTCTCCGAGATTAGAGTCCGTGCACTTAACCACGACACCAAACTGGCTCTCAAGGATAACAAGCCTCGCCAGACTGAACTGACTGCATATCGTAACACAGGGATTCCCAACAGGGCACCCAGAGGCCACAAATCCTGTTAGCCTTTACGGTGCTTCTGCCCAGTAAAGCTTCTGCTTGGCCATTGGAGACTTGATCGGCGGGGCAGATTTTTTTTTAACAAAATGTTGCTCTGGCAGCAGGTTCCATCACAGTGCAAGGATCTTCACTGAGTGACTGAAGGGAAGCGACGGCAGCCATTTTGTGGCTGGCTCCGCCTTGTGCAGCAGCCATTTTGTGGCTGAATGCATGATGCTAGGTTAGAATTCCAAATAGGGGTGCCAGGCCTCCCGGGGGAGGAGGGGATCCCCCACCACCAGGCCCCGCCCCCCAGCCACTGATCAGCTGGGTGACGGGGGGGGGAATTACTTGGAGAAAGGCCCAGGCCTCGTTGCTGGCATTGCACAGGAAGTGATGTCATCACACCAACACCATCCATGCAATGCTCTGGTATTTGGGCAAAAACTCTATGGTAGAAGCCAGTTTTGCCACAGTGCTTTTGCCCAAATACCAGAGTGTCGCCTGGACATCGCAATGTGATGGTGTCACTTCCTGTGCAACATCAGCAATGAGGCCTGGGCCTTTCTCTTTCTTCAGGTGTCCCCCCACCCCACCCTCTGCCGGTTGCCAGAAGGGACCGGGCAACCCTGTGGCTGAGCAGAGGTCCATCAGTGGCTATTACGCACAAGGTATAGATAGGGGCTCTGGGGCAAGTGATGCTCTGTCTTCTTGGTGCTTGGGGGGGGGGGTCAACAGTGGGAGGGCTTCTAATGTCCTGGCCCCACTGGTGGACCTCCTGATGGCACTGGTACTTCTGGCCACTGTGTGACACAGAGTGTTGGGCTGGATGGGCCTTTGGCCTCATTGCCGTCTCTTATGTTCTTAACCCTAATTCCAGAAGTGCCCACATGCTCGAAACAGTTAGGGACCCCTGCCATATAACATGTGGCAGAGACTTCTGCAATGCACAGGGGTGCTATGGGAGACTTACAAGGGCTTTTGGGCAAACAGAAGAAGAAGAGAAGAGAAGAGATTGGATTTATACCCCGCCCTTCGCTCAGAGTCTCAGAGCGTCTTACAGTATGCTTTCCCTCCCCCTCCCCACAACAGACACCCTGTGAGGTAGGTGGGGCTGAGAGAGCTCTTTCGAGAACTGCCCCTGAGAGAACAGCTCTGAGAGAATTTATGATTGACCCAAGGTCACACCAGCAGCTGCATGTGGAGGAGTGGGGAATCAAACCCGGTTCTCCCAGATTAGAGTCTGCACACTTAACCACTACACCAAACTGGCTCTCAAACAGGCAGCTTAAGCTTGTGCTTCTCTGGAGGCATAAGGAGAGGATTGGCACACCATCAGCCGATGGACACCTGTGGCTGAGCATTTGCCCATTCTCCGTTTTTTGCAGGTAATCTAAGCCTAGGTTTAAACCTGACACGAGTCCACCTGGAGAGGCTTTCCTGAAGGCAGAAGTTTTGAAAAGCCACCATCCTAAGTTATATTTTCTTCTTGAAACGTGGAAAGGCAAGAGGATTTTCCTCGCAAGGATATTTCCATCTGGCTCCCTGAACCTAATTTTAGCCTCCGTAGCACTTAGTGCCCGGAAGCCTTTGAAGACAGTGCTTGCCGAGTTTTCCTTTGATGTGTTCTCCATCCCAAGATGGGCGGTCTCTTTGGCTACCCGAACAAAGGGCTAAGGACCTGCTCTTTGATCTATTGTCTCATGCCTGGGTAAAATGGCTGCTAATGCTTGGTGGAATGCACTGTCTGCTAGGGATGCCAGCCTCCAGGTGGGACCTTGGGACCCCCCAGAATTACAGCTCATCTCCGAACTACAGAGACCGGTTCCCCGGAGAAAATGGATACTTTGGAGGGTGGACTCTGTGGCACGATACCCCACTGAGGTCCCTGTCCTCCCCAGACTCCATCTCCAAATCTCCAGAAGTTTTGTAACGTGGATCTGGCAACCCCCCCCCATCCCTGATTGGGTGCTGGGGGGAGGGGGAACCATGGAACATATGTGGGTCTCCTCTGGTGTTCCTGCAGGGCTCTTTTTGTAGAAAAAGCCCAGCAGGAACTCATTAGCATAATAGGCCACACCCAACAGCAGAAACGCATTAGCATATTAGGCCACACCCCTGGCAGCACAGCTCATTAGCACATTAGGCCGCACCCCCATGTTACCAGAAGTGTGGTTATCCAGCCACACCCACCTTTTGGTTGTTATTCTGTTTACCTTGTTTGTTGTCAAGACCCAGGGCCTTTTTTTGTAGCAGGAACTCCTTTGCATGTTAGGCCACACACCCCTAATGAAGCCAATCCTAATGAGTTCCTGCTGTTGGGTGTGGCCTATTATGGTAATGAGTTCCTGCTGGGTGTGGCCAACTTGGGAGCCAGACCTGTGCGTTCCTGCCCAAAAATAGCCCTGCTGCATACACTCGGGCAATACTGTTATGGGACCTAATAATGTCAGTCACGCCACCACTTGCACATCATCCGATGTCATGTGCCAACAATGGCTCTCTAATGTCTATGCTGGATAAATGTGTCGGTCTGTGTATGAGGGAACATTGATCCTCTCTTGCTGAGACTGACACATACTGGGTGTAAGAAATCACAACATCCAGAAATGAGGAGGGGAACGTCTCAGTCTCCTTGGATGTACTGCTGCAGATCAGAAGTCACTGTCCATAAAAACAAACAGATGAAGACTTCAAAGGGAAAATACAATGCAAAAGTGCTGAATTAGAACTCCTTAAGGAATCGAACGCTACATGTCAGTCGTTGTTGTTGTTCAGTCGCACAGTCGAGTCCTTCGCGACCCCATGGACCAGATCCTGCCAGGCCTTCCTGTCTTCTGCCGTCCTCTGAAGTTTGCTCAATTTCATGTTCGTTGCATCTATGACACTGTCTAACCATCTCATCCGTTGCCGTCCCCGTCTTCTTTGACCTTCAATCTTTCCCAGCATCAGGGTCTTCTCCAGTGAGTGCTCCCTTCTCATTTGGTGGCCAAAGTATCTGAGCTTCAGTTTCATTATCTGGCCTTCCAGGGAACAGTCAGGGTTGATTTCTTTTAGGATTGACTGATTTGATCTTCTTGCAGTCCAAGGGACTCTCAAGAGTCTTCTCCAGCACCATAGTTCAAAAGAATCTCTTCGGCGCTCGGCCTTCCTTATAGTCCAACTCTCGCAGCCATACAAGAGACTACAAGACTACATGTCAGTCACCCTGGTTTAAACACAGATTGGCTTAAACACTCACTGTAATCTCTGACATCTCCACATGACTCACTTTTTGGACATTTCAGCTGGCATATTCTTAACAGACTATAACCTATACCACTATCAGTTAATCTTCACTTAAATTGTTTCCTTAGCTATCCACATCTCTGGCCTCCCTCACTATCCTGTATATATAACTGCTAATTCTATTGATTTATGATGGCGCTCACCTATCCTTTCTGCCAGACTGCAGGTGGGACCTAGAGACATCCCACTATTACAACCAATCTCCATATGACAGAGGTCAGTTCTCCCAGAGAAAATGGCTGCTTTGGAGGGTGGACTGTATGGCATGGTACCCTGCTGAAACCCCTCCCCTCCCTAAACCCCACTGTCCTCAGGCACCATCCCTAAAATCTCCAGGTATTTCCCTGCCCAGAGTGGGCAACTGTAGCAATGGATAAGGAGTGTGCTGTTTTTGTGCTGGTAATGGGTAATTTTAACCATCCCAGCATTGGTCGGTTGCAAAAACAGGGCAGCTACAGAGGAGTCATTCGCCCTGCATACATGGCATTGTAAACAGGATCGCGGCCCAGGGATTTTCCTTTTATTAAAAAAAAAATTGCTTATTTGAAATTCCGTATTTCAGTTCTTCTGCATTCAGTAAGCACAGAAAGACCTGAGAGAACCCCAAGACATCAGCCGAAGGCACGATCTGTCATTTCTGATACAAAGATGAGCGCGGGGTGGGTGGGGGGGAGAATATGCAAAGCTTTAATCTGATGGCTGTGCGGATTAATGACCTCAACATCTTGACTGACAGACCGTCTGCCACTGAAAGTTTGAAACAGCTGACTAAGCTGAGATATTTCAGGCGAGTGAACGGGTCAGCCGCGGCATACAGGCATGGCTCTCGCTGATGAATAGGGTCAGCCAGATTCCTGCCGCGATGTTTTAGGCTGGGTTTGGCCCTTCTTTACTCTGAGAGACTCTGATATGAAGATGTGAAGAGAGAGAGCCAGCGTGCTGTGGGAGATAGAGTACTGGGCTAGGATTTGGGAGGCCCGGGTTCGAATCCCCACTCTGCCCATGGAAGCTCGCTGGGTGACCTCAGGCCAGTCACACACTCTCAGACTAAACTACTTTGTAAGGCTGTTGTTATGAGAGGAAAAAATGGAAGGTGAGAAGAAAGCGAGAGGAGAGGTCGGATTTATACCCTGCCCTTCACTACCTCAGAGCAGTTTACAATCTTCTTTCCCTTCCCCTCCCCAAAACAGATACCCTGTGAGGTAGGTGGGGCTGAGAGACCTCGGAGAGAGCTGCTCTTGAGAGAACAGCTCTGAGAGAACTTGTAAGTGACCCAAGGTCAGGCCAGCAGCTGCACGTGGAGGAGTGGGGAATCAAACCCGGTTCTCCCAGATTAGAGTCCGCACTCCTAACCACTACACCAAACTGGAAGAAGGATGTTGTAAACTGCTTTAGTCCCCACTAGGTAGAATAATAGGGGAAAGCAAGGTATAAAGATATATTAAAAATGAATAAAAACAAAACCCAAAGGATATTGTTTTTGTTTGACCTGCAGTGTTTAGAAAATTTCTTGCCATTGTTGCCCTAAATGACTGTCTGTCGGTCTGCCTGCCTGCCTGTTTCTCTCTCTCTGTCTGTCTAGCCCTTCTTCCAAAGAGCTTGAGACAGTGTACATGGCTTTTCCTTCCCTGTTTTGTCCTCACAACAACCCTGTGAGGCAGAGGTGAGTTAGCCTGCGGTCAGACGAGCAGTTTGATCCGATGTCGTTGCTGTTCACTGCCGGATTTAAAGTGCACGATCAGACAAGCGACATCTGCCTCCTGTTCCCCAGTCACTGGCAGGCCGTTCTGCCCCAGCTTCGAAGCAGACACTGGGGAAAGTCCCGTCTTTAAGGATATTAGCCCTTTCACTCCGCATTTCTGGATGCCTGAACTTCCTTGTCATGAACTCAAGCTGGTTGGGAGGTGTGAACATTCAGTTACTTCTCAGCCCCCCTCTTTTCTGGGGGTTCCTTGGGATGTGCACATAAGTTCATGTGTACATGCACACCCACACGTTTTTTCTTTAAAAGCGACCCGGACACTGTGCTCTGTGGTTGTCGCACATCAGTCATCTGAATGATCGACCATGGAACAGGTGCGCGGTGCAGCCAGTTCAGGGCGCGGTGTCTGATCCTTCCTGCTACATGCTCCCTCTAAGCTGTGGAGTCTTGTGAGCAAAAATTCTATTTTGGGAGCTATTGGCATTAAAGTTGTGAGCCAGCAATTTGGCTGCTGCATAAATTAGTTTGCTTGGGAGCCCTCCTTCCTGAGCTAGGACAAAAAATGTGTGAGCCGGAGGCTAAAAAACTGTGAGCTAGTTCACACTAACTCAGCTTAGAGGGAACACTGGCTACAACTGAAAGAGTTGCAATAAGAGGCGCAGCCAGTCCACACCAAGCCTTAGAGACTTGTCTGACCGCAGCCTTAGAGAGAGAGAGAATGATTGGCCAAAGGTGAGGATTCGAATTCAGGGCACCCAGATCCTCGCCTGGCATTCTAACCGCTGCACCACACTGCCTCTCACTTCTAGAGAACAATTCTGAGCTCTAGCAGCATCTGCCATGTAAAGAAGAAGAAGAAGAAGAGATTGGGTTTATACCCCATCCTTCACTACCCAAAGGTGTCTCAGAGCAGCTTACAAACTCCTTTCCCTTCCCCTCCCCACAACAGACACCCTGTGAGGTAGGTGGGGCTGAGAGATCTGTGACAGAAACGGCTCTTTTTCAAGAACAGCTGTGCCAGAACTATGGCTTGCCCAAGGTCATCCAGCCAGGTGCAAGTGGAGGAGTGGGGAATCAAACCCAGTTCTCCCAGATTAGAGTCCGCGTACTCAACCACGACACCAAACTGATCCAAGGGATGGGAGGTCAGATTTGAATTCTCGCCACCATGCTGCTTCTCGCAGTTTAATAGAGATCTGGCAAGTTCACTGCCATGGCTTCTCTATAGCTTTGCGAAGCTTTTGGGAAGTTCTGGGAGTGAAAGGGTCCAGGTCTCTACATTATAACTTTGCTCAGGTGTGCCAGTGTGTGGAAAACCTGGAATGTGTCCTTGAATCCAGTCCTGTCATGGCTGGCCCCCTCCCTTAGACAGTTATCTGATCCACAATGTGCTGGTTTTGCCCTTTATATTCAGCTACAGTTTCCCAGAAACTTCACAATGCTGCTTTCCAGGGCTATTTTTGGACAGGAACGCATAGGAACGGAGTTCCGGCTGGCTCCTGAGTTGGCCACGCCCAGCAGGAACTCATTAGCATAATAGGCCACACCCAACAGCAGAAACTCATTAGGATTGGCTACAATAGGGGTGTGTGGCCTAACATGCAAAGGAGTTCCTGCTACAAAAAAAGCCCTGGTTTGACAACAAACAAGGTAAAGAGAATAAGAAGCAAAAGGTGGGTGTGGCTGGATGACCACACTTCTGGTAACACGGGGGTATGGCCTAATATGCTAATATGCTGTGCTGTCAGGGGTGTGGACTAATATGCTAATGAGTTCCTGCTGTTGGGTGTGGCCAATTATGCTAATGAGTTCCTGCTGGGCTTTTTCTACAAAAAAAGCCCTGCTGCTTTCCCTTTATTACCAACTCTGGGTTGGGAAATTCCTGGAGATTTTGGGGGTGGAGCCTGGGCAGGGTGGGGTTTGAAGAGGGGAGGGACCTCAGCAGGGTATAATGCCATTTCACCCTCCAGAGCAGCCATTTTTCTCCAGGGGAACTGATCTTGGTCATCTGGAGAGTAATTGTAATAGCAGGAGACTTCCAGGTGCCCCATGGAGGCTGGAACCGGCCAGGGTTATTTTTGGGCAGGAACACACAGGAACGGAGTTCCGGTTGGCTCCTGAGTTGGCCACGCCCAGCAGGAACTCGTTAGCATAATAGGCCACACCCAAGAGCAGAGACTCATTAGGATTGGCTACATTAGGGGTGTGTGGCCTAACATGCAAAGAAGTTCCTGCTACAAAAAAAGCCCTGGGTTTTGACAACAAGGTAAAGAGAATAAGAAGCAAAAGGTGGATGTGGCTGGATGACCACACTTCTGGTAACATGGGGGTGCGGCCTAATAGGCTAATGAGCTGTGCTGTCATGGGTGTGGCCTAATATGCTAATGCGTCTCTGCTCTTGGGTGTGGCCTATTATGCTAATGAGTTCCTGCTGGGCTTTTTCTACAAAAAAAGCCCTGTAGGAACCCTATCTGGAAATCAGTTATAATTCCAGATCTTCAGTCCCTACCTGGAGATTGGCAACTCTCCCATATAGGATCCTTTGTTCCCTCTGCTTCTTCTCCGTCTCATAGGGCAGGACGGTAGGATTTAGAATGGTAAGAAAAAGAGCTTTTTGGTACTTTGGCACAACTCCAGCTAGCATTTGTTGATCAAAGGAAACCGATGGAGCATTTTAGCACCCACTCGTGAGATGGTTTTTAGTATCCCTTTCCCTCCTGGAGCCAGGCCGTCTTTCCAAGGCCTTGTAAATAAGTGTCAGGTCTGTATAGACTCCAGGATGAAAGCGGGGAAGAATTTTGCGCAATTTGTGCAAAGAGCAAGGAAGAGAAGAAGAATTGCCACTTGAACATCACCGAAAGCAAAAGCGTAAGAGAATTTTGAAGGTCCTGCTGAGATGAAACAGCTTTCTTTATAAAGACCATCAAAAACTGGAAATTGGGGTGTAGTGTGTGGTGTGTGTGTGTGTGTGTGTGTCTGTCCTTGGATGAGTCCCCGGGTTGCCAACCTCCAGGTGGGGCCTGGGGATCTCCCTGAATTATAGCTGATCTTCAGATGACAGAGCTCCATTCCCCTGTAGGAAATGTCTGCTTTGGAAGGGTGGGCCCTATGATGTTATATAACCCGCTGAGATCTCAACTCTCCCCAAACTCCACCCTCTCCAGGCTCCACCTCCAAAGGTCCAGGAATTTTCCAAGCGGGGTTTGGCAACCTTAAATGAGAACCAAAGGGATCGGACCAGTGGTCCACTGAGTCCAGCATTCTGTATCACAGAGGTCACAGGGTTGCCAGCTCCAGGTTGGAAAACCCCTGGAGATTTGGGGGTGGAGCCTGGGGAGGACAGGGACCTCAGTGGGGTACAATGCCATAGAGTCTGCCCTCCAGAGCAGCCATTTTCTCCAGGGGAACTGATCTCTGTAGTTCGGAGATGAGCTGTAATTCTAGGGGGTCCCCAGGTCCCACCTGGAAGCTGGCATCCTTAGAGGTCAAGGCCTTCCCTCAATGTTTCCTTCTAGCACCAGGGCTATTTTTGGGCAGGAACGCACAGGAACGGAGTTACGGCTGGCTCCCGAGTTGGCCACGCCCAGCAGGAACTAATTAGCATAATAGGCCACACCCAACAGCAGAAACTCTTTAGGATTGGCTACATTAGGGGTGTGTGGCCTAACATGCAAAGGAGTTCCTGCTACAAAAAAAGCCCTGGATTTTGACAACAAACAAGGTAAACAGAATAAGAATCAAAAGGTGGGTGTGGCTGGATGACCACACTTCTGGCAACATGGGGGTGCGGCCTAATATGCTAATGAGTTTCAGCTGTTAGGTGTGGCCTATTATGCTAATGAGTTCCTGCTGGGCTTGGGCTTTTTCTACAAAAAAAGCCCTGTCTAGCACTGATACTCAGATGCTGAGGTTCCCTTGAGTCACAGTGGCTAGTCACCACTGATGGACTTCTCCTTGAATAAGTGAAGGATTACTAAAAGAAGATGGGGTCATTCCAGAGAATCTGACTGCAATTTTTGGTGTTGGTTTTTACTGTGAAAAATGTGGGACACACCACAGATTTCAGGTCGGGTTACCAGAAATGTTCCCTCTAAGCTGTGGAGTCTTGTGAGCAAAACTTCTACTTTGTGAGCTACTGGCATTAAAGTTGTGAGCGAGCCATTTGGCGACTGTATAAAGTAGTTTGCTCTGGAGTCATCCTTCCTGAGCTAAGACAACAATGTGTGAGCTGGAGGCTAAAAAACTGTGAGCTTGCTCACACTAACTCAGCTTAGAGGGAACACTGGTTACCAGTTGCTTGCTGGTGGTGGGAGGTCTTCCTCCTCCCGCTGCCATTGCCAGTCACCAATCAGCAATCGGCACCCCCAATGTGATGACACCCCTTCTGGCACTACCTGGAAGTGGCCTAATCATGTAAAGAGACACTCTAGCATCTGCCCCAAGCTCTATGGTTAAATCATTGAGTTGGGTGAATGCTAGGGTGTCTCACTTAGGGTTTCCAGCTCCGGGTTGGAAAATCTGAGGTGGAGCCTAAGGAGGGCGGGGTTTAGAGACGGGAGGGACTTCAGTGGGTTAAAATGACATAGAGTCCACCTTCCAAAGTGGCCCTTTTCTCCAGGCGAACTGATTCCCGTCACCTGGAGATCAGTTGTAATCCCAGGAGATCTCCAGCCACCACCTGGAGATTGGAAACCCTTGTTCATACTGGAGGTTGCACCATCACTCTGGGGGCTCCAGCTGTGCCCCCTGTAAGCCCTCGCCACCCCACCTCTGGCCTAACATGAGTGTTGGAAGAACTGAGTCAAACAGAGGTGAAGTTATATGGCTAACGGACAGATGGAACCATAGAATCATAGAATGTTAGAGTTGGAAGGGACCTTGCAGGTCATCTAGTCCAACCCCCTGCACTCTGCAGGAGCATAGCCGAAAGACAGCCCTACGACATACATGAAAGATGGTCGTCCAGCCTCCGCTTGAAAATGTCCAGCGAAGGGGTATCCACCACCTCCCGAGCAAGATAAAAAGCTTAGATGTCTCTGGATCTGGAAGGTATATTCGCACGGGTACTTGAGGAATTCACAGGGCAAAACTGTTGTGATCTCCCATAAAAAAATATATGAGTTGCCCATTAAATGAGCTCAAAGGTAGCAAATGTAGCATTGGTTTTAAAAGGGATCCAGAGGTGATCCAGGAAAGAGCACACGGGGAAAACACATATTCAAGGCTAACAAGGATAAAAGAGAGTAGCGGGGATAAAGATTAGGGCTGGTGATATTTACCTATCTAGGAGAACGAAGTCCGTGGAAGAGCAAGACGAAATGACCCACGTTTCGTGCCTGAGGTCTGGATCCAGGAGAACAAATACACAACTGAGGCTCTAGAGCAGGGGTGTCAAACATAAGGTCCGGGGGCCGGAGCTGGCCTGTCCAGGGTTCTTATGCGGCCTGCGAGCAACTAGTGCCAGGGAGGGAACAGGAGACTGCTGAGGGGGAGGGGGGGGGGGAGCCACTCCGATTGTGGTTTCAGCATGGCGGAACAATTTTGTCTGCTGCAGTTAAGCAGCATGGGAGCGTCTGCCCAGTGCTGCACCGCTGGCTCTCCAGTCTACCCATGTGGGTTTTCCTTTGGTCCCCCCTACCAGCCCATGTTGCTGCTGTGGCTCAAGTGGTTAAGACGCTGAACTGCAGGCTGTGGAAGGTCGGTAGTTCAGCAGTTCGAGACCCGAGTGTGCTGCATGACGGAGGGAGCTCCTGGTCTCCAGTTCCAGCTCCTGCCAACCTAACAGTTCGAAAGTAAGAAATTGCAAGTAGATAAATAGGTACCACTTCGGTGGGAAGGTAACAGCGTTCCGTGCACCTTGGTGTTTAGTCATGCCGGCCACATGACCACGGAAATGTCTTCGGACAGCGCTGGCTCTTCGGCTTAGAAACGGAGATGAGCACCGCAACCCTAGAGTCGGATTCGACTGGCTTTCGAGCAAGGGAAACCTTTACCTTTACCTTTACCTTACCAGCCCATGGGGCCTTGCAGTGAGGATACACCAACTCGGACCTTACCAGCTGCTGTCCTTTATACAGTTTCTATCTCCAGTCCCTGGCATTATGTTTTATGGCACACATGGCCCGGTCCAACAAAGTAATATTTATGTCAGATCTGGCCCTCGTGACAAATGAGTTTGATACCCCTGCTCTAGAGAGCCCAGCTATAGGGAAAATTCTCCCTGGGGCAGGGCGATGTGAGTGCCCCAAAACAATACTCCTGATGAGTTTTTCTGAGATGAGCAATGATTTGGGCGACGCTCTGATTGCTTCGTCCAGGGCCAGGTACGGTGGCTAATGGTTGTTTGATTAAACTATCCTGAATGCAAAGCGCTGCTTGATGACCGGACCATTGTGTTGGATGGGAAAGCGGTCCGTGTTAAGCATTGCAATTGAAGGGTAGATAGGGCGGGGGGAGAATGAGCTCAGGCAGTTGATAGGGTTAAGTCCGGGTGGAGGAGGTCAGTTCGGGGTGAGGCAGCCTATCTCGGGGAACCCCATTGTTCTGTCTAGAGCATACCTTTAGGATGGGGAGGAAGGTCGCAGCGGGGTCGGACACCTTGACATCAATGTTCCCTCTAAGCGGTGGAGTCTTGTGAGCAAAAATTCTACTTTGTGAGCTACTGGCATTAAAGTTGTGAGCGAGCGATCTGGCTGCTGCAAAATTAGTTTCCTCTGGGGCCACCCTTCCTGAGCTGAGACAAAAATGTGTGAGCCGGAGGCTAAAAAACTGTGAGCTGGCTCACACTAACTCAGCTTAGAGGGAACACTGCTTGACATTACACCTTCCAGAATTTGTGCCCAGGCATGTTTCTCTGTCCTGTCGGACAGGCATCCATTTTGTGTCTTTTCCGATTAGACTGCATGGCACGTGTGACCCTGGGGTGTTAAGAAACGAAGGGTGTTCGCGTGCAAACTACCCTTCGATAAGAGGAGGGGTCTGCCCGCTAAGGATTGCAGGAAATTCACAGCTAACTCCCCACTCCCCCAGCGACCATTGCTCTATATCCAGAGAAAGGCAACCCTGCCCCCCACAAACCTTCCAGGATCCCTGGGCCAAACTGGCCTGGAGGGAAATCCCTTCCTGACCCCAAAGTGGTGATCGGCATTACCCTGGGCCACAAAAGAAAGGGCCACAAAAGCCGAGCAATGGCTCATCCCTTCCTGCCCTCCCTCTCACGAGCTGCCAAATTTCTTTTTTTGGTATATTTTTTTGGGGGGGGTTGTGTGTGCGTGTGCATGTGTCTGCACCTGGAAGTCATGGCGACCTCTGGTGACTGAACCCTACTGGGGGCCTGGAGGATGTTCAGAGAGGTGGCTGAATAAAGCCTGCCCCTGTCCTCCCAACTTGGTATTTCTAGGAGCCAGTTTGGTGTCGTGGTTAAGTGCATGGACTCTAATCTGGGAGAACCGGGTTTGATTCCCCACTCCTCCACTTGCAGCTGCTGGATGACCTTGGGCAAGCCGTAGTTCTGGCACAGCTGCTCTTGAAAAAAAGAGCAGTTTCTGTCAAGAGCTCTCCCAGCCCCAATGCTCCCTCTAAGCTGTGGAGTCTTGTGAGCAAATGTTCTCCTTTCTGAGCTACTGGCGTTAAAGTTGTGAGCGAGCGATTTGGCTCCTGCATGAATTAGCTAGCTCTGGAGCCCTCCTTCCTGAGCTAAGACAAAAATGTGTGAGCCGGAGGCTTAAAAAGGGTGAGCTAGCTCACACTAACTCATCTTAGAGGGAACACTGCTCAGAGGGTGTCTGTTGTGGGGAGGGGGAGGGAAAGGATACTATAAGATGCTCTGAGACTCCTTTGGGTAGCGAAGGGCGGGGTATGAATCCAATCTCTTCTTCTTCTTCTTCTACCTCACAGGGTGTCTGTTGTGGGGAGGGGAAGGGAGAGGAGTTTGTAAGCCGCTCTGGGACTCCCTTGGGTAGTGAAGGGCGGGGTATGAATCCAATCTCTTTTTCTTCATCATCCAAGTACTAACCACAGGTGACTCTGCTTGGCTTCTGAGGTCTGACGAGATTGGGCTTACCTGGGCTATCCACTTCACGGCACAATCTGCCAAATTTCATAGTCCACAATACAAACGAAGACAGTGGTTTCTTACAGCCCTCTTGGTCGTTTGGGTTTTCCTACTGCAATTACTATGCCTCTGAGCTTGGTTGCACAGGGGCTTGTTGGTCTCTGGTGAAGCCTCACCCAGTGTTTCTTCTGTACTTCTCAGCCCGCTAGGTGCAGACTCCTAGAATAGGGATGCCAGCCTCCAGATGGGATCTAGGAATCCCTCGAAATTACAGCACAAGGATCTGTACTGTATTACTGAAGTTCAGCTGCAGCAGCCATTTTGTGGCTGGCTCCGCCTCCTGCGGCAGCCATTTTGTGGCAGCCCTTTTGTTGCTGTGCCCACCACGCTGTGTCAGAATTCCAAATGTGCCCGCGGGCTCAAAAAAGGATGGAGACCCCTGGCCTAGGAGACATCACTTCCAACCCCCAACCTTTCTGGAAGCTTCCTGGGTGACCTTTGGCCGGTAACTCTCAGCCTCCCCTACCTCTCAGGATTGTTGTGAAGGGAAAAATGAAGACAGGAGAACGGGTTACCCTGTGCCATGCTCCTTGGTGGAAGGAGAAGATCAGTTAACCGTACTAGATAGATAGCTAGGACAGAGAGACGATCACGTTAGCAAGTTATATTTGCTTTCATGGACTCTTGCAGCAACGTACAAAGAAAAAAGCCCCCCCCCCCAAGCCTGTGGCTCACAAAAGGCTTTGAGACACGAGATATTTCAGTCGAAGTCCTCTTCAAATCAAGAGGCCATTCTGTGCCCTGTAAAGACAGGCAATACCAGGTTACATCTGCTGTCTGTGGGATTTAAGGTCATCTTCCTTGTGCGTCTGTCGCTTTTTATCGCAGCGTCCTCTGATTGTGCCGTCCACCTTTATTACTGTGCATATTTGTATGAAATGGAACATTCCGCTGTGTCGTTCCCCAGTCTTGTAATCCTGCTTTATTGTCTGTGGGATTGTTTGGGGAGGATTTTCTTTTTCTGGTGCCTTGTTCTCTAATTTTGTTCATTGTGTTTTTAATTATAAGCCTCAGAGAGAAAGGTGGACTATAAAGGTAATCCATAAATATATGAGTAGCAATATTGTGTCGGGGGGGGTGGGGTGGAAATCGAGAGGGGAACCTGCCACATTCTTGGGTGTCCTTATTTCCTGAGCAAACCCCAATGCCCCCCAAGAAGCAGAAATCCCCAGGGCACCATTACAGTTGCCAGCCTCCAGGCTACAGAGAGCAGTTCCTAGAGTTGCCAGCTCTGGGTTGGGAAATACTTGAATATTTTGGGGGTGGAGCCTGAGGGGGACGGAGTTTGGGGAGGGGAGGGGCTTCCATGGGGTATAATGCCTTAGAGCAGGGGTGTCGAACTCATTTGTTATGAGGGCCGGATCTGACATAAATGAGACCTTGTTGGGCCGGGCCATGTGTGTCATAAAATGTAATGCCAGGTAGCGGAGATATAAACGTTATAAAGGACTCAAATACAAAGTGGGTTTTTTTTAACTTAAAATAAAAACATGCTTAAAACATTAGCACTCTTGCAATATTTTGTTTATTTAACAGTGTCAACTGACACCTCTTGCTCTGAATTATTGCATCAAAATGTCTGTGCTGTTGCAATCTCGAGTATGCTGTTCAGGTGTGTTATCTGTAAAGCTGGAAACCTACAATGAAGCAGCAGCAGCAGCAGAACTGGAAGAAGAAGCAGAAGACAGCCAGTTCCACTGCGGGCCTGATAGAAGCCCTCCCGGGGCCTCATCTGGCCCCCGGGCCGCATGTTTGACACCCTCGTCTTAGAGTCCACCTTCCAAAGTGGCCATTTTCTCCAGAACTGATCTCTGTTTCCTGGAGATGGGTTGTAATAGTGAGAGATTTCCAGCCGCCACCTGGAGGTGAACAACCACACGAGAATGGGAATACAGCAAATGCGGTTATGCAAAAGAACAAACAGAATATTCCGTCACGCAGTACAAATTACACTAGAGACTTCTGTCTTCTTATACAGCTTTAATTACCACTACAAACAATGCACACAACAAATGGTTTTGCCACCGTGCATGAATGACATCCACACCAGTTGAATAGTGACATAACAGTCCGGGACCCTAGGAAATTTATTATATAGAAATCTCTTTGTACTGTAAATTGGCCTCATCAGCGGTGGTCCTAATAATATCCATAATGTGTAGTGTAGTGTCTGAAGTAGTGTTCCCTCTAAGCTGTGTTAGTGTGAGCTAGTGCACAATTTTTTAGCCTCCTGCTCACACATTTTTGTCTTAGCTCAGGAAGGACGGCTCCAGAGCAAACTAATTGATGAGGCAGCCAAACCGCTCGCTCACAACTTTAATGCCAGTAGCTCACCAAGTAGAATTTTTGCTCACAAGATTCCACAGCTTGGAGGGAGCATTGGTCTTAAGCCGTAAGAAACGGCGAAGCAACCTAGGCATGCTGTTGCCGCTCCTGCGGTTCGCACTGTGGCTGTTCCTGAGCCCTGTGCTGTCCACTTTGTATTTTCTACTTGAAACACCTCTTTGCATCGTGAGCCAGTGACTGCATCATTCTAAAGAGAGAAGCTTGTACTTTCAAGACCTATTCAGTCACTCTTCGACTGGTGTGGATGTCATTCATGTACGGTGGCAGAACCATTTGTTGTGTGGATTGTTTACAGTTGTAGCCAGGGGTCATTTCATAGAAAAAGAGGTGCAGGAGCTCATTAGCATAACTCATTCGCATAACTTATTTGCATATGTCACACCCCCTGACATAACCGAAAGTGTGTCAAAAGGCACCACTGGACTGTTTTGGATTGCTAGCTATTGGGGGGGGGGGAAGGAACCTGCAAATCTGTCCTCACAGAGGAGGGAGAGCTTGTACCTGAATAAAACTTGGTCTTAAAGGTGTCACTTGACTGTTTTTTGGGGGGTGCCTCTGCAGCTTACCTGGCTGCTTCTTGCTCTGGCTGAGGGCTGCTGGGAGCAGGAGGCGGGGTTTGTTGCATGTGCCCACCCCCTGGGCTGTTTACTGCCGGAGCTCCGGTTATGTGCGCTCCTGCAGGAAATGAGCCCTGGTTGTAGCTAGAGCTGTATAAGACGGGAGTCTCTAGTGTAATTTGTACAGTGTGATGGACTATCCTGCTTATTTGTTTGCACCACCTGGAGGTTGGCAGTTCTATCAGCTCCCTTGGAGAAAATGGCTGCTTTGGAAGATGGACTCTATGGAATTATACCCCGCAGTGCTGAGGTCCCTCCCCACCCCAAGCTAGGCTCCCCCCCCCCCGGACTTTTCCCACCCACCGGTTGCAACCCCGAGAGAGAA